>NW_020797898.1:832933-920747 GCF_003369625.1 Aspergillus mulundensis | reverse complement strand
CTTTTGCACGCGCGAGGGGGGCCGGGTCAGGGCAGGCGTGGTGGGGGCTGTGTTGGAGGAGGAGGAGGAGGAGGAGTCGAGGGAGTCGTCACCGCCAGAGGAGCTGGCTCGTTCAACATCATTCTCGCTTGCACCTGCATTCTCCTCCTCGCGCTTCGGCGAATCACCGCCCAGTTCTGGGATCAGGGCGGGAGGAAGCTGGGTGGCGACCAGCTCGGCCAGCTCGGCCATGGTGTCGTTGCCCATGATCTTCAGCACGGGGATGCTGACCTCGAAGTTCTTGAGGAACCACGAGCGGATGTCAACAGAGATGAGCGAGTCGAGTCCGATGTCACGGCTGCGCACGGCCATCAGGTCCTCGTCGGCGGTGCTCATCTGCAGCACGTTCCGTAGCTGGGCGGCAAATGTCCCTATTATCCATGGATATGTTTAGCTCGCGTAATTGCAAAGAACAAGGAGAGTTAGCAGGACAGGATATGGTTCATACGTTTGACAACACCCAACACCGCCCCCGCAGACTTGCAGCCCACCAACTGATCCCTGATTGAAACCGCAGCCTCGCCCCCCGACGCCGCACCGCTCTCCTGCGTTTGATGGATGACAAACGCCGAAAATGTAGGGTTGGCCTGCCATCTAGGCGCATTCGGGCCCCGGGCTGCAGGAATATCCAGCAGACCCGTGATCAGTTCGGCTTCGTCACCCGAGTCCGGACGGCCGGCGTCAATGCCCTCGGCGAAGAGCTGGTGGTAGTCCTGCTCGGACAGATGCATCAGCGCCATTTTGGAGACGGTCAGGTCGAGCGCCTTGCTGGACTCGCGCTCCATGTAACCGGCGCCAATGATGGCGCCGATGTCGATGGCAATGGCGGCGAGGCCACGCTTTCGGCGTTGGGCGGCAAGCGCGGTCATGAAGGTGTTGGCTGCAGAGTAGTTGGCTTGACCGAGATTGCCGATGACGCAGTTGATCGAGGAGAAGAGAATGAAGAAGTCGAGGGGCTCGTTGGCGAAGATGCGGTCCAGGTGGATGCTCCCATAGACCTTTGGCCGGAAGACATCGCTCATCTGTTGAAAGGACATGTTTTGGATCGAGACGTCGCGGAGGACCATGGCCCCGTTGAGCACTCCCGAGATTGGAGGGAGAGTGTCCCTGATGACTGCGTGGGTCTTGCGGAGGGCTGGCTCGTTGGTCACGTCACTGTCCTGCGTTAGAATTGCACATGAAGCTGAGCACGGAAACTTTACCATGGGAAGATCTTGACGGTGACGCCGTTGCGCGCGTGCCCCTCAATCCACTTGGGAGAAATGTTGGGATTGCGGCTGGTCAGGGCCAGATGTCTGGCGCCGCGCTCGATCATCCAGTCACACAGGGAGATGCCCAGTGCGCCGGAGAGCCCACACATCCAGTAGGTCCTGTCTCCCTTGAAGAAGGTCACCGAGTCCAAGCGACTGATGCGCACGGGGTAGGTGCTCGATCGAGTCCAGTCAAGGACAACGGTAGGGTTCTCCAGGGTTGCACCCTGCAGGAGCTCGTCGACACCGACGGTCTCAGTTTGGCCTGCTGTCTCATCTCCACTCTGCACCCCGTCCACGACACGTTGTAGGAGCTGTCCCAGGATTCCCGCAGATGCATCGCTGGTAGCACTCTCCCAACCCGTGGGAGCGTACAGCGTCGTCGCATCATCAGTTCTGCAGTGACGGGGCAGACAAGATCGGACTGTGGCGGCGTTTTCCGACTCCTCCGAGCCGAGGGCCACAAAACAGGCAGTATTGAAGGGAATGAGCGGGGCGAGCTCTGCATGGGTCATGTACGGCTCTAGGATGATCGCTGACTCCCCGGCAGGGGGCTCCAGCGTCGAATCTTTCAGGAACACGGCTTGCACTCCCTTACGATCCGCCTGGTTGGCAATGGCCTGGGCCACCAGCTTCGGAGCGTTGTGCACGACCACCGCGGCGTCACCGACAATGGGCTCGATAATGGCTGTGGCGACCAGAGACGCTGCGCATTCGGTCAGGAGCTGCGCGTCTGATAGCCCCGACAAAGGGCGCACCACCGCAGCCTCCCTCAGAACCTCGACGACGGACTGCATAGAGGGCAGCAACGCCAAATATTGGCCGTGGGTCTCAACATCGCGGCCCAACACAAGGAACCTGTGTCCCTGGGGCGTCCGCAGAGCCGAGAGGACGGCATGGCTGACCTGCAGCTTACGGTGGGAAGCTGCGTCGGCAGGGATCTTCCACCTGGAGACCTCGTGCAGCGTCCACCCTTCGCCGTCTCGCTGCAGGACCGAGGGGTGGCTGGTGACATCCAGGTTTTTGGTGATGGGGCGACGCGCAGCGTTGTACCGGTCATTCCGCGCCGCAACGGGCCGCAAACGCGGAGCCAGCTCCTCTCCCTGTGCGTCGACCGCAATCTCCGGCTCCAGAGCCCACAGAAGGTTGTCGCTTTCAGTCTCACCGAGCCCGCTTAGCGCCTGGAACCTCAATATCATCTCGGGCATGTGTCGGTGGTCGAAGCGTGCTACATCAGCGACGTCAACGTTCTGGAACCGCAGGCCCGGAATCTCATGCACGGCTGTTCTTGCGAAGCCGACGGTCATGTTGGTGAAGGGCTCCTCGGCCAGGCGCCCGCTGGTGACCCAGAAGAGCTTGACGTTCGGCGCGAAAATGCTTTTGAAGGCCAGGAACTCGTCCGCCGTGATGTCCTTGAATACCGGCTTGTCCAGCTCCGTCAGACAGACCACCAGCGAGTCAGGATCGAGGACGCGGGTGTCCACCTGCGCGAGCGTCTTAAACACATGTAGTTGCAGCGCCTTGTCCTGCAAACTGCTCTTAACGGCCGAGACCAGTGGAAGTGTTGCTGCCGTGCTGCCACCAACCAGGACTAGGTTACTGATCGGCGCCTGTTCAGAGGCCTGGGTGCTCAGCGGCTCGCGTAGGAAATTGACCTTGTCGTCGACGGCCTGCGCCGCAAAGACAGTCATGCCAATGACGTCCTCAAACCCCTTGGGCGCCGTCGAATCAATGCCTGCAAACCCGCTGGCGCGCAGCAAGCGCTCCCACTCGGCCGTCGACACAAATGGCGACAGCGGCCGTCCATTCTCAACGCCCAGCCACCACCCAGGCAGCGGGCCAAAGATGAACCCCCCCGTCCCATGTGGCTGCCCGTTGTTGCTTCCATCCGCGACCACAAGAAACCCACCGGGCTTGACAAGCTTGCGGATGTTCCGCATCGTCACCTCCAGGTCCGGCGTGGCATGGATCACCAGCGAGGCAACGACCACATCATACCCGCCCTCCGCATATCCCTGCGCCACAGGATCCTGTCCACAGTCTAGCGTTTTGAAGACCATGCGATCCTTGTACTGGGCAAACACCTCAGCCCCCTTTTCGAAGAATCCACTCGACACATCGGTAAACGTGTATCGCAGGAAGTTATCCCCCAAATGCCGCAGGATGCGCTTCGTTGCACCACCCGTGCCAGCCCCGATCTCCAGGATACTAAGATGCGGATACCGCGCAGCGAGCTGCGCGATCGTCCGGCTCATCCAAAGCCCCGACTGCAGGAACCCAAACCCCTTCTCGTAGTACTCGTCGAGCACATTGTTAACGCGGAACTCCTCCAGCATGTTCGTCTCGCCCTTGAACACCCGCGGCATCTGCTCGCCGACCAGGTGCATCACACGCACGTCCGAGAGCTCTGCAAAGGCCACTGTTGCGCGCAGCATCTCCTCCTTCGTGTCGCGCAGCCACTCCTTCCGCGCCCAGCGGTGTTTTCCCGATTCAACCAGGCCCGTGATATGGCGCGCGTACCTTAGGTAGTGGCTCGTCGGGCTGGTCGTGCGCAGCGGCGAATCCTGGGGAACCTGGAGATCGAACTGTCGCAGGTAGTAGGTTGAGATGCGCTCGAGCGCCATGAGGATCTCCTCATGGTGCTTGCTGACAACGGTATCCACGGCTGCGAGGTCGCCGTCCAAACGCGTTGGGACCCAGTGGTACTTGGAAAACACCTTGCGGTCGCTACCGGCCGTACTGGCGCCGAGCGGGACGAGCTCGACGCCCTCTAGCTGCACGGCTGCGTGTGTTGAGTTGGCCGTGTACAGGCTCACGTCGCCCAGGAAGCCCGCTGACTGCCGGCCGGCTAGGGTGGAGTCGGCGACCATGTCCGCCATGGAGGCGCAGCGGGCCGGGTTGACGCGGATGCACCCGATGCGCGTGGGTAGGTGCATTGTTAGCAGCTGGTCGTCGTCGGGGTAGCTGTAGGCGAGGATGAGGGATTGGATTGCGCCGTCCATTTCGGCTGGGTGGACGAGGAGCGGGTGGCCGAAGGCGTCGCGGTCTGCAGGCTTGATGTTGCAGATGGATTTGCCGAGTTTACGCCGGAGGGAAGATAGGGACTGGAAGGGGCCTGCGAAGCCGTAGCCGAGCGTCGCCAGGAAGGTGTAGAAGCGCTCTGGGTCGACGGCGATGGTGTGTGGCGGGACGGGGGCTCGCGAGGCGAGGGTTGCGTCCGAGGGCTGGCCGAGGGTCATGTCGAGCTCCGCCTGGGCAACCAGCACCATTTCATCAGGCCGCAGGCCGGCTGAGTAGGTGAACTGGGCGCGTACGCGGTTGCTGCCGCTGGCGCGGATGTCGGATAGACAGGTGACGACGTCAATGCCGGCGTCGTCCTGACTGAAGGTCAGGGCCTGATGGATGACGAAGTTCCGCAGCTGGATGAGGCGGATATCGCGGTCGGCTGCGAGCACCATGGCGGCTTCGAGAGCCGTGCAGATGTATCCGGCGGCCGGGAAGACGGTCTGGCTCTGGACCTGGTGGCCCGAGAGCCAGGGGAGCTCGCTTGACCGGAGGAGCTGGCCCCAGCTCATACGCTGCTGCAAGCTCTCCGGCAGCTGTGCGCCTAGCAGCGAATTCCACGGAGCCGTCGTGCTGCGCAGTTTGGCCGATGCCCGGGTCTCGTGGCGATAGGACTCTTCGTGGTTCCACTGGTACGCCGGCAGTCCCTTGAGCACGGCCCGTGGCCTCTTGACCTCGCTCACAGCCCGGTCATAGTCTTGCAAGGCGAGGGCTTGATGGCCTAACTGGGTCCACAGAAAGCCCAAGCTCGAGGCGGTGGCTGTGACGGCGTCAATGCCCCGGGACAGGACGCCCGAGTAGGGCATGCTTTTCTCCAGAACCTCCTGGATAGTCTGGCTGCTGGGACCCTTCAGAGCAGGATGCGGGCCGACTTCAATTGCGATGTCAAACTCGCCAGTCTCCAGGGTGGTCTTGAGTGCCTGGTAGAAGAGCACCGGCCGCACCATGTTCTCCGCCCAATATTCAGCGCTGAGCGCCATGTCGGGCGTGACCTGGCGCCCGTAGACACTCGACACCCAGGTAATCTGGTTATCCTTGGGCTCGACGGCCCGAACACCTGCGGCGCGCATGGCTTTCACGTATGGATCCGCTCCTTGCCGCATATGATGCGAGTGGTAGGCGCGGTCGACCTTGAGTTTGCGGTTGAAGGTCTGCTCGTCGTCCAGGACAGTCTTGACCTCGTCGATAGCATCCGAGTCTCCGGAGAGAGTTACGCTCGAAGACGAGTTCACGGCTGCAACAACCACACGTCCCTTCAGGGCCTCGTCGTCGCACAGTGCTGCCGCATCTTCTTCCGACATGCCGGCTGCCAGCATTGCCCCCTGCATGGCGTTGGGATTCTCGCGGAGAACCTGTGAGAGCAGATGGCCTCGGAAATAGGCCACGCAGATGGCATCACGGGCTGTTAGGTAGCCAGCCGCGTACGCAGCGGCAATGTCGCCAGAGGAGTGGCCGACCACGGCGTCGAAGTTGACGCCAGCGAGCCGCAGGAGATCCACCAGCAAGATCTGCACCGCCGTGGCCAGCGAGGAGAAGGCGCCCTGCATGACACGCGAGGACTCTGCCGCTGCGAAAAGCTCCTCCTCCAAGGACCAGTCTGGTCGGAGCTCCTTGGGCAGTTGATCGAGGTGGCCTTGCAGCTGGCGGATAATTCCCCGTGCTGTGCCGGACTTCTCAATCAGCTCAGCTGCCATTCGCGGATATTGCGCTCCTTGGCCGGTGAAGACAGCCAGGAGCTTGCGCCGCTTGCCTGCGGATGGGGCGGAGAATCTCACGCCGAGCTCCTCGATCTTTGTGCCGTCCAGCTCTGCGCGGATCCTGGATGTCAGGTCATCCGCGGTAGTGGCCGCAAATGTTATGCGGTAGGCAAATGTCGAGCGACGGCTGTGCAGCGTGTATGCCAGGTCAACGAGGGAAGTGGAGGGGTTAGCCTGCAGGTAGTCGGCGTGGGCTGACAAACTGGAGGCCAATGACTGGCGCGAGAGGGCCGAGAAGACAAATGGGACAACCGGCCCCTGGGCATCGGACGTCGAGTGGGAGCAACGGCCGGGGGCAGAGTCATAGCTTTCGAGGATGGCATGAGCATTGGCACCGCCAAACCCGAAACTGTTCACACTGGCTCGTCGTGGCTGGCCCGGCGCGAGTTGCGGCCACGGCCTGCCCTGCTGCAGAATCTGGAGGTTCCTGGTGAACGGGGCGACGCGGTCGCTGAGGTTGTTCAGGAGCATGTTGGGAGGCACGGTGGCGTGCTGCAGGGCCAGAGATGCCTTCATCAGGGCGGCCACGCCGGCAGTGCCTTCTGTGTGGCCGAGGATGGTCTTTATGGAGCCGACATAAAGGGGTTCGCCATCACGTTTCAGCGCGTATCCGTCGCCGAAAAATGCCCGGGCGATGGCTTCGGCTTCGATGGGGTCTCCGGCTGGGGTACCTGTGCCGTGGGCCTCGAAGAACTGAGGGCGATCCGAGGCCTTCTCCAGGCTGAGGCCGGCCTTGTGATATGTACTGCGGATTAGGGCCTGCTGTGCAGTGGCACTTGGCATGGTAATGCCGGTTGTAGCTCCATCTTGGTTGAGTCCAGTCTCTCGGATGATGCATTCAATATCATCGCCGTCTGCAATTGCTGCACTCAGCGTCTTGAGCACGACGGCGGCGACACCATCACCACGGGCGTAGCCATTGGCATCTTTGTCCCACATCTTGCTGCGGCCTGGTTATTCTGCGGTCAGCGTTCGGACGCAGTTCTGGTGAGGGCCGGGGACTAACCATCGGGCGACAGCATCTTGAGCTTGCTTTCCACAACATAGTTCTCTGGTCCCAAGCACAGGTTCGAGCCGCAGGCAAGAGCAACACGCGACTCGCCAGAGCGCAGCGACTGCACTGCCAAGTGGACGGCAACCAGGCTGGACGAGCAGGCCGTATCAAGGGTAATAGAAGGGCCGTGCCAGTCAAAGAAGTAGGAGATGCGGTTGGACATGATGCTGCGTCCGATGCCGGTTGCGGTGTACGTGGGCGCTGTGTTCACTGCAGCCCGTCACTCAGTCAGTCCACTTCTCATTCAACGCCACGGCAGTCTGCTTACAATCCCGAATCAGGTTGGCTTCATAGTCGGAGCACATGACGCCAACATAGACGGCCGTGTCGCTCCCCCGCAGGCCGTCAATGGTCAACCCAGCCGACTCCAGCCCCTCGTAGACGGTCTCCATCAGAAGCCGCTGCTGCGGGTCAATGGCCTTGGCCTCGACAGGTTTGATGCCGAAGAACTCGGTGTCAAAGGTGGTCACATCGTCGTCGAGGAGGTAGGAGTGGCGGATGTTGCTGTGTCCGTGGTAGGCCGGGTTTGGGTGGTAGTAGGCCTCGGCGTTGAACCGAGAGTTGGGAATCTCGCTGCGCACATCACGGGGTTTGCTCAGGAGCTCCCAGAGCTTGGACGAGGAGGTCGTTCCGCCGGCGAAGCGGCATGCACTGCCGACCAGGGCAATTGGCTCGTTGATGGGCGAGGTTCGTGTCATCATGGATCGTAGCAGGATGTTGAAGGGAATGCTGAAGCTGATGTCTTCACAACTGTGCATTCCAATCCATTGTATAACACATATATGATCATGCATGATGTCCGTTGAAGGGTCCATCGCCGCCGAGCCTCCGAAGATTGCCCGACTTGTGAGGAATCGGGAATTACGTGCATTGGCAGTAGCTTGATGTTGGAGCATACCCCTGTTCGGCCATGATGGCCTCCGTGCCGATCCTCCCGATCATCTGAGCGAGAGTTGGAGACGGGGTTGGAGACGGGGTTGGAGACGGAGTTTCGAGCTGAGCGAGCCAGCCCGGCGACGCGACTCGGAGATTCCTGCAGGTGAGGAGTGTCAGCCAGAGGTGCAGCACACACTTGCCATCACCTGGACGATAGCTGAGCCTCTACCTACTGAAATGCCATATTGCCGAACACAACTCCTCCATTCATTCTTCCAAGTTCAAGGTTAAGGCCATGTTGGTGGATCTAGGGGTAGGAGTTGGTGACGAGGGTGAACTTGTGGGATTTAGAGAGTAAGAGTTGACTATCGCGAGAGCTACGCTAGGCACCTAAGGCGACACAAGGTCACCTGACACGTGCCAAGACCTCGACCATAGCAGTAATACAGTACGGTACGGTACGGTACAATAACACTTCTAAACCGGAATCCTCACAACGAGCTTCTGGCCCCTGACCTCGCCCTTTCTCAACATCTCCAACCCGCTCACAATCCCTTCAAACCCGCCTTCCACCTCCCTCACCGGATGCGCCCTAATCCTCCCCGTCTCCATCAACACCTCCATCTCCCTCGCCCACACCATCCCAATATCCATCAGCCGCTGGCTCCTCGGCCTCGTATACGTCGACTCTCCGAGATCCATATCAACCCCCAACACCTGAAACCCCATCACCTCCTTCACGCGGACGGCGCGCCGGGTGCGCCACGCGGCAGGGCACTCCTCGAGACAGGCGTAGCGGCCGCCCGTGCGCGCCAGCGCAGAGAAGCAGATCGGCACGGACTCGATGTCGGTGATGCAGTCGAGGACGTGGCGGATGGGCCTTTCGGTCAGGGATTTGATGGTGCCCACGCAGTCCTTGGAGGTGTAGCTGGCTGTTGCGGCGGCGCCGTAGCTCCTGGCGAGCGCGAAGGAGCGCTCGGATGCGACTGCTAGCGGGGTGTATCCCATTCTGGGGATTGGGGTGAGTATGGTAGAGGAATCCACTGCGATGGGGCTGGGGCTGGGGCCTTTGTGCTCGCGTGCGTGGTTCGTGGGGCTGACTTACAAGGTTAGGAGTTGGCAGGCGAGGGTGCCTGACGCTGTGCCGCCGCCGTAGACGAGCACTGGGTCTCTTGTCTTATGGGTGGGCTGCGTTGGGAGGCCCTCTAGTGCCAGGGCGTCGGGGTCGGAGAAGGCCAGGCACAGGGTGGACCAGCCCACGCCCAGGGAGGCGGCCTCGAAGTCGGTCCAGGCGTCGGGGACCTTGACGAGGAGGCGGGAGTCGGCGACGAGCCACTGGGCGAAGGAGCCGTTGTTGCGGTGCGCCGGATTATACGCGAAGAGGGCGCCGCAGACTCTGGTGCCGGCGGGGAAGCGAGGCACGGTGTGGCCGTCTGGTGATGGCTCGACCAGGCCGCAGAAGTCACAGCCTGCGACGCCGCCGGGCATGTTGAGGTGGGTGATCATCTTGTGGTCGTTAGGGTTCAGCGCCACGGCCAGGACGCGGACGAGCACATGGTGCTCGGTTGGGGCTTTGGGGATGGGGGTTTCATGGTTGATGGTGAGGGGCAGGTCGATGCCGGAGGCGAGGGGGGTCTGGACGAGGGCGGTTTGCAGTGCTGGGAGGGACATGGCGACGAGGGCAGGCGGACGGGCAGCATGGTGCGAGCTGATGCAGTAAGACTGACGATAAGTAGGTCTGACGTCTGCCTTGACATCGGCATCGACCAGGAGGGTCCGGTCGGACAATAATCGCACGGGCATTAGGGCAAGCAGACAGTCCACCTGCACAGCCGGAGCTTGCCCTGTGCAGACAGACACCCTTTGTGCAGGGGCTGCGATCCTCCAATCCTCCGGCCCACCGTTGGCCTGTTCGGCATGGCTGCAACCGGTCGCGCATTGGCTTGCTCGCAAAGCTGTTCCTCCCATTGGCCCCCGGCCCTTTCTCACGCATGCCCTCCCAGGGCTCGCTCGGAGATAACCACCCTCGGAGCTTCCATCTCCGGCAACAGCCCGTGGTATAAAACATCAGACCAGACAGGATGCAGAAGCAAGAGACCCAGAACCAGCACGATCAAGCATCATCAATACCGACACCATGAACCCCGTCAACACCAAGCCGTACCACCTCCCCGCCGACGCCACCTGGCTGGGTAAGTGACTGCTGGACAACCCCTCCGCACCATCAAGATAACTAACAACCCACCCAGTCACCGGCTGCTCCAGCGGCATCGGCCGCGAGATCGCCATCCTAGTCGCCAGCAACCCCAAGCAGCGCCTCATCGCCACGGCCCGCAACCCCTCCACCCTCTCCTACCTCCCCGAGACCCCCAACATCCTCAAGGTCGCCCTAGACGTCGACTCGCCGGCCTCGGTGGACGCCGCCTTCGCCGCCGCAGCCACCCACTTCGGGCCCACCTTCACGCTCGACGTGGTCGTCAACAACGCCGGCTACTCGCTCGCCGGCGACACCGAAGCCGTCAGCGAGGCCGAGATGCACGCACAGCTGGAAACCAACTTCTTCGGCCTGGTGCGCGTGACGCTGCGCGCGCTGGCACTCATGCGGCAGGCCCAGCCGCGCGGGGGTCTCATCTTCAACATCTCCTCGCTCGCCGGCGTATGCGGGTTCCCGGGACACGCCTTCTACCACGCCAGCAAGTGGGCGGTGGAGGGGTGGACGGAGTCGGTCGCGCGCGAGATGCACCCGGACTGGAACATCAGCTTCTGCCTCGTCGAGCCGGCGGCCGTCAAGACGAACTTCGAGACCAGCAGCAAGAAGGTCATTACGCCGCACCCGGCGTATGCGGACGCGGGCATGCCCTCGCGCATGCTGGATGCCTTTGTCGAGCAGAATCTTGCGAGCGGCGCTGGGCTTGACGCGGCGGATTTGGCGCACTTGCTGGTCCGGATTGCGTCGCGCGGCGAGAAGGTGCCGATCTTTTTGCCTGTTAGTGCGACGGCGACGGCGCTGGTTACCGGGGCGCTGCGCGCGAGGTTGGCGGTGGTGGAGGAGGTGAGGGAGTTGAGTGCCGTGGACAAGGACAAGGCGCAGTTTGATTTGGAGGGGCTTTCGAAGTAGGGAGGACCAGGTGGTGCGCTTGTCAGTTTGACGCTGGGCTTTTGTGTCATGAGATTTAGTTGTGTTCAGTTTGGAGAGATACGAAGATGATTGCATTGCTTTGTGGATCTGAAGGCAGTCTGTAGGATTTAGCTATCCTTGATATTCAGTTATATCACGTTATGGTAGTACTGCCCATGCATTATGAGCCTGCTCTGGATCGGTCTGGTCTGATCCTTGCTGGAGTAGGGGGTATATATGGCACTAGATAAACGGTTTATCGTAAGCCTCGATGCTAAGTACATATGCAAAGTCTGCATTGAATATGTATTCCTCAGCTGCATCAAGCAGTGACTATGGTCAACTCCCCGGGAAGCCTGGTCGCATGCAGGGATAGGACAGCTGCTCACATGCAAACACCAGTACTGTATAATTGCACTATCTAATCTCCTACTGACCCATCATCGCCACCAGCCACCAGTCCCATACCACCTCGTCCATCCACAAACCACCCCTAACCAGAGTACCTTCTCAAACCCCGTCCACACTCAGGCAGTACACAACCTTCCCGCCGCATCAACAGTATAATAATCACTGCCCGGAGTAAAACGCGCATAGAACAAATGGCCCGGGTCATATTTCCGCTTCAACCCCAAGAGCGCCGCATAATTCTCCGCATAGAGCTGCCCCTTCCAATCCCCCCGATACTGCGCATCGATCTCATTCAGATAGCTCCCGCCCGTCGGTGTCGCAGCCTCCAGCCCCGGAATCAGCGTGCCGACCAGGTACCCCTTGCGCGCCTGCATCTCGCTCCACTCGACGTCCCAGTCCCAGTAGCTGACGATGTTGCAGTTCGCAACCGCCCCGCGCCACTTGGAGTACACCGCGTTGGGCGCCGTGCGCGGCGTCCCCGCGACATTGAGCGCGTGGCACCCGATCTCCCAGTGCTCGGCGTCCGTGAAGGCTTTCAGGGCGTCGAGCACGCCGGCGAGCTGCGTGGTGTTCTGCACGGCGGTGCGCGGGATCAGGCGGCTTGTCAGCTGGATGTTGGCTGGGTCGACGTTCAGCCCGGAGGCGATCTGCGTGGTGAAGTAGGTGTGGTAGGATGGGTAGGAGACCGGGGCGAAGGTGTAGTTGATGGCGTGGGCGTCGAGGGCGTCGAGGAAGGGCGTCAGCAGGGTGTGGACCTGCGGGGCGGTTTTGTTGGGCGCCGTCAGGCCCAGCGAGGCGAAGCCCGTGGCTGCCATGACGAAGTCCCAGGTGTTGGGGCCCTCGTCGACAAAGGCCGGCAGGAAGGTCCAGAGGGCTTCCATGGCGAGCCGGTAGTTTGGGTCTGTGGCGTTGATGGTCAGCGCGGCGCTGCCGATGGGGCCCTCCGGGAAGATCTTGGTCGTCATGCTGAGCACGACGGCGAGGTTGCCTGCGCCGCCGCCGGTGAGGGCCCAGTAGAGGTCTGGGTTGGCGGTGGGCGAGGCGACGAGGTGCTCGCCGGCGGCGGTGATGACTTCCCATTCGAGGACGGCGTCGGCGGCCATGCCGTAGAGGCCGTTTAGGAGGCTGTGGCCGCCGCCGGAGGTGTAGCCGCCTGCGAGGCCGACGGAGGGGCAGGTGCCGCCCAGCATGCGGTAGCCGGCGCCGGCGACGGTGGTGTAGGCGTTGCCGGCGACGACGCCGGCGCCCAGCTTGGCCGCGGGGCCGGTGTAGTGGCTGCTGGTGTAGGTGGGGAGGATCTCGGTGGTGTTCAGGTTGTGCATCCAGAGGGAGAGGGAGCCCTTTCCAGTGGATTTACCGGCGAAGCTGGGAGGTGTATTAGCTAGAGTATACTCAGGGTATGGCTGGGACGCACTCGTGACCAGTGTTCTTGATGACCAGGCGCACGTTGTGTTGGCGCGCAAACTCGAGGCCTGCCACGACATCGCTGGCGCCGGTGACCTTGATCGAGTAGCTGGCGTAGTTGTCCAGCACACAGGGGCGGTACTCGGAAGTGAAGGGGTCGCAACTCTGGTTCTGGAAATAGGGGTTCATCACCTCGGCGGGGGCATCGATGCTGGCAAGGTCAGTGCAACGCCAATCTTGACTGGATTGCGTAGGCTTACAAGGTGGTCGAGTCGGTCCACGCGCTCTGGACCGCGGCACAGGCGTCAGCATTGAATGCTCCGATGGGCCCGTTGTGGCAGACACTCGGCAAGGGCACAGTAGCAATCAGACGGCCGTCGACTGTGCTGTTCAGCTTGTGCCATTGAGACGCAGAGGGCCAGTCGTTGTCGCCGGGGACAGGCTTGCAGGTGCTTGTGGCAGAGACCAGGACCAGGAACAGAGAAGGCGAAGCGAGAGTCCACAGGAGGCGGGCCATGGCTGCGAATGATGATGGATCTGGAGTCGAGTTGATGATGCAGACAGAGCCCCTGGGGTGCAGCTCCTTTTATCACTGGCCATCTCGCAACCGGCCTTGGGGGCGAAGCAAAACTCCCGAGCCTGGCGCAGCCTGTGTTCTAGTAAGAGCCAGTATTACCCGACCAGGATATGAGGAATGTTGGAAGAAGACCGTTGTGAGAAATTCCCGAATGTTGGGCCTGTCGAGTGCTGACCAGGGGCTGCAAGGGATCTCAGACGATCGCCTGATCTCGCAGCCCATGTGCTCGGGACCGCAGACACCGAGAAGAAGGAACCATCACCTCACGGAGGCTCCGAGGACTCAGGAGCGAGGCTTGTGTTCAGCCGCAGCAACAGCAGTCAGCACTGTCGACGAGCATGAGACGCAACCAACGAGACCGGCACGGGCTTCCGAGTTGGACTCCCAGGCAGTGGGTCCTTCTCATATCATCCTCATCAAGTGTTATCTGCTCGTTGGCTCTTCCAGCACGCTAACAAGCAGTATAAACAGCAGGGAGAATAAGGCAGCCTCCGTACCTAGTCTGAAAACAAACTACCATAGCACCAGCCCTGGAATCGTCACGACAAGCTATGTCCGTTGGTCCAGTATCAGCACGGAGACGAACCCATCTAGATGCCATTCTACTATACGAATCCCTAGCGCCAGTAACCAGAACCAGACATGTCAAGCGATACAATGGCAGCGGGACATACATAACGTATTCCCCTCGTCACAGTCCAATGACAAGGACACTACAGTATCACAGCCCCAGCGCCCGCCTTCTCTTCTCCCTCAACGCTGCCACCACACCCATCACCCCCGACCCAACCCCGATATGACCTCCAGCTCGCTCCCCCTCAACCTGCACCAGTGCCATACAAAGCGCCTGGCCGCCTGGCCGTCCAAAGAGCCCAGCGTTGTGCCCTGGACCAACCCCCGGGGGTGACCGCCCGCCCTCGCACACCCTCAGCACTTCAGGAAGCCCCAGGCAGGTCTCGATGGGCTGCAGCTGGCTGTTCAGCAGCGAGATGAGGAGATTTGCGGGGAGGGTTGGGGCGAGGGGCACGGGGAGGCCGCCGAGGGCGAGGACGGGGGCAGCGGTGTCGGGGGCGGCGGCGTGTGTTGCGGCGGCGGCGAGGAACTGGGCGAGGAGAGCGTCGTAGATGGAGACGAGGAGGATGTAGCAGGAGAGTGCGGTCAGGAGGTCTGGCGTTGTTGGCGTTGTGGTCGTGGTTGCGGCTGTGGTGTCGAGGGGATGCAGGGTATGGAGCAGGGAGAGGAACTCGGCGGCGTGGGTGGTCACGGTTGCTAGCGGGTTGGACTTAGGCGAGGAGAGCGATGCAGAGGTCGAGGTAGAAGCGCGGTGGGTGGTGTCAGTGTGTGGCTCGGGGGCCGTCTTGAGGCCCGAGCGGGGTGGGATGTCTGGGTGGACGCAGGTGACGCGGAAGACCTCGGCCAGATCGCACTGGGTGGATTGGACGAGGGCGAGCTCGTGGGAGAGCGTCTGGTGCAGGCGCAAGAAACGCTGGTGGTGTTTGTGTGGCGGCGACGGGGTGGACGGGGTGGAGCGGTGGTCGAGGAGGGGTGAATGGTGGTCTAGGATGGGGGTCGGTGAGCGGTCGCCGCTGTAGGCGAGGCCGTCTGGGAGGTAGTCGGGCAAGAACACCAGGGAAGAGTCGTAGGGGAGGTCGTAGGGGATGTTGTAGGGGATGTCGAGGGCGGCAATGGGAAAGTTGTCCACATCCACATCCACATCCGCCTCCACGTCCGGACTGGGCAGGGCAGCAGGAGACGACGCAGCGGCCGCTCTCACGGGCCGGCCGGGCCGCCTGGAGGAGCTCGTCACACACTCGGCCTGCGAGCGCACGCACCGCAGGCAGGCATCGCCCGGGTGGCCAGGGACACGCATGCAGCCCAGCTTCTGTGTCCGACAGCGGTCGCAGGCCGAGCGCTTGCCTGCAGATGTGCGCGGCGGAAGTTGCGTATAGTCAGCCATGACTGCGACTTCTTCTGCTGCTGCTGCTGCTGCTTTGCAGACCTGCCGGAAGGGCCTAAATACCCCCAGCTGCATGCTGAGGCTTATCGGAGGGGCACAGTGGACTGGAGGCAGCAACCGGGCTGTCCTCAGCTCGAGTGCTAGCGCGGATCCTCCAGTGCACTAGCAAGGCTTGTCTCGGAGGAGTGGACCTTCTGCCCTGTGATTGTGAATCTGTCAGACTGTCACTGATCGCGTCTCGACCCCTCCTGTGGCCTTTATTGGCGATGCCGTCTGATCCATGCCTAGGCCTGCAGTCTTCACTGACTATCAAGGACTACATGACTCGCAGCCCATACCATCGGCAGGGAAGTTGGAGACGTCTAATCTACCAGGTAGCAGTCGGAGATACTGACAGTGTCGGAGGTTGTGATTCCTGATGCAGAGATACGTCATGGGATGGTCTCGAAAAAGAGTTCAGTGGGAATAACTGAAGCTTTTATCTCCAAGAAGTTCCTTGCTACCGTTGAGAGACTACACTAGACCATCATCGCCCGAGCCGACACCATGAGCGGCCGCTTCTCCCACACATTAAACACCTTCTGCTCACTCCATCCGACCGACTCGGGGCACAGCCTTAGCTCCAGGTTCCTAATCACCTTGGCCAGGATAAGACGCATTTCGTGGTAGGCGAGACTGCATTGCTTCGCGTTAGTACGGAGTACCAAGGCCACGAACCAGGAGATCGAGATGGGCAACTACATACTTCCTTCCTAGGCAGTTGCGCGGCCCAAACGAGAACGGCTGCAGCGCCTTCCGGTGGTCGCCCGCGTACTCCTCGCTGCCTGTCCAGCGCTCGGGGACAAACTGGTCTGGGTTCTTAAAGTACTGCGGGCTTCGGTAGGTCGCCCACTGCGCTACGGAGACTGCTGTCTGGTGCAGGGCTGTCATTGATCTGACTCTGGATGGTTGGAACAGGTTCTCGCCTTACCTTGCCCGGGACTCGCTCCCCGTTGATCATCTTGCCCTCGGCGGGAACCAGCCGTGGAAGGCCGACGGGGACGGGGGGATACATGCGCAGCCCCTCTTCGATGCACGCGTTTAGGTAAGGCAACGCTGCCAGTCGGGAGATGGTCATCTCGCCGTCGCCGCCTGGGAACGCGGTCTCGATCTCGCTGCGCAGGATCGCCAGCTTGTCCGGGTTCGTGAGCAGGTAGTAAGTCAGTCCCGAGAGGAGGGTGGCCGTCGTCTCCGTGCCGGCGATCATGAAGATCTGCGAGTTGGTGTACATTTCTTCAACGGTCAGACGCGCCCTGCCCTTGTCCTCGTTGTCGACCTCGCGTCTCAAAATCAACCCCCAGATGTCGGGTCGGGCGTCCTTCTTTGCCAGGCGCCGGTCGACTCGCTCGATGCAGTTCTGGAAGTTCTGCATCTGCTCGCGCTGCAGCGACTTGGGGATCAAAAGGTGCGTGACCAGCGGCATGAGGAGGGGGAAGTAGCGGCCCAGCCGGAACAGAACCACCGACTTGACCGTCGCAAAGACCACTTTGATCCAGGGGATATACTCGGGGGACCCCTCCAGGAGCCCCAGCGGCTCGCCGAAGGTCAGGTCGCCCATGATGTCGAATGTGGTGAAGTTGAGGACCTCGAGGAGATCGAAGGGGCGGCCGCTGGTCTGGCGGAGGTTCTGCACCAACAGGTCGGCGTAGTGCCGGATGGTGGGCTCCTGCTCCTTGAGCAGGCGGTCGGAGAAGCCGTGCGAGAAGTTGCGGCGGAAGCGCGGGTGGGTGTCGTCGTCGGCGTTGAGGATGTCCTGGGCGTTGCCAAAGGTACTGTAGAAGCGAGGGTCTTTCTGCGTGGTTCTTCTGTCGCCGGTCGTGTGGCCGTAGATCTCGGCCCAGCCGTCTCGAGTCGTGTAGCTGAGCTCGTCGGGGGCAACGCGCACCACCTCGCCGTAACGCTCGTGCAGCTGCTTGATCCAGAAGATGGTGTCGCCTCTGACAGTGTGCCACATGTAGGGGATCCTGGATACACGCGCGATGAAGGGGCCGGGGTATTTTCGGAGCGGATCCGTCCATATCTGATGAAGGAGGCCCAGGGCGACGGTGCTCATGGCCTATCCATGCGCCTTAGACTAGGTGTCATTGCATAGGGGGTAGGGTACGCACTAAAGCCACGGCCCCAACCCACATTGAGTCTGTCGATGACATGGCTAAACGGGTTCAGTGGTGGTTCCGGCAATCCTCCTGAATCATGCAGCAGTCGCAGACCCGGGCTAAATAGAGTATGCTCGGGGAGTGAGGCGATCCCAAGCAAAGCCAACTCCGACAACCAGCCTAAACTGAAATTCCCGAAGTCATGTCCGCATCCAATCGGTAATTTCGTGCAACAGCCACGCAGGGGTACCATCCGAATCGTCCGAGCCAGCACGAGCCAGGACCATGCTGCAACTAGTCTACATAAAGAACTAGCCAGGCAGACGGTGTCGTCCAGCCAACCCGTCCACGTCAGGATGAACGCCCTGGGGACCCAGCTCGCGTCGTTATACCGTCCAGATACTTGGGCGGCACCGCTGTCTGCCATAGGACTATGCCTTGCATTGAGTCTCATTCTTTCACGATGGAGTGGCCCCAGAGAGAAGACCCCGCCGTTCCTGAATGGGCCCATCGTAAAGAACACCTACCAATACATGACGAACATGGAAGGCTTCCTTGAGCGAATCGCGTAAGCCTGCCACTGCCACCGCTGAACCCCAGCCCCGTTGACAGCGTCTGTTCTCTGTAGCGCGGCGACCAAAAGCAGCAAAGTCATCCAGTTCCGGCTGGGGCTCAAGAAGATCTACATGGTCTCCGGGGAGAAGAACATCCACGACATCAACCAGCCCTCGAACAGCATCAGCCCGGACATCTTCTTCCTACAGGTCATGGGCAACGTCTGGGGCGCGACAAGCGCGGAGCTGGCTAAATTCGCACAGGACAAGTCCGGGCGCCGCAAGAAGCCCATCCCAGGCTACGAGCCCAAACCAGGCCAGCCGCGTCTCTGGCACGACCAGCACCACGTCTTCTCCGAGTACCTCCTGCGCGCCGAGCGGGCCAATCTTCTAGCCGACAAGTACTACCAGATCTTCTCCGAGCGCCTGAACAAGCACCCTGTAGGCCAGTGGGCCGAAGTCGGACTGGCCCAGTTCTTCGAGAGGGAAATGGCCGACGCCGCCCTGGAGGCGTTCATGGGCCCGCATCTTGTGCGTCTTAACCCGGGGTTCTGGGATACCATGTGGGAGTTTGCGCACCTCGCGCCGCAGCTGATGTGGGGGCTGCCCAAGTGGATGAACCGCAAGCCGTGGCAGGTGCGCGATCGGTTCCACGCCATGTGTCGCCGCTGGCTTGACTTCGCCGCCGGCGAGTGGGACAGAAACGGGCCCGACGCCAACGCAGACGCAGAGTGGGAGCCGTGCTATGGGTCGCGGATGGCGCGGGAGCTGATCCGGTGGGCGTCGAGCAGCCTTTCCATCGAGACAGCGGCTGGGATGGTGGCGACCATCGTCTTCGCGACGAACGCCAACTCCGTGCCCATGTGCACCTGGGCCATGATGGAGATCATCGCAGACCCGGAGCTGCACCGCGCCGTGCGCGACGAGTGTCTCGCCGCTAGCAATGCCGACCCAGTAACGGGGGCCCGCACCTTCAACGCCCAGAAACTCCTCTCCATGCCCCTGCTGCAGTCACTGTATGTCGAGACGCTGCGGCTGCACATCTCAATCAACATCACCCGCGAGGTCACCCAGCCCATCACGCTTGACGGGTACAGGCTGTCCGCGGGTTCATTCATCCAAGCGCCCAGCCAGATCGGGCACTACGACGAGGTGTGGAGCGCCCCCGGGCACCCGGCGACGGAGTTCTGGGCAGGGCGGAATCTAAAGCATGAGAATGGCAAGACCGAGTTCACGATGGCCGGGCACAGCAGCTCGTTCTTACCCTACGGTGCGTCTCAATGACCCTATTCCTTGACCGTGGCCGTTACTAACAGCAAGGCTCATATGCATCAGGCGGCGGCCCATCTATCTGCCCCGGCCGTGTCTTTGCCAAGCAGGAGATCCTCATAACGCTAGCGACACTGCTGACCCGGTTCGACATTGAAATAGTCGCGTGGGTGAGTCCAGATGGAACCAAGTCCGACCGTCGCGCTCAGAACTCGAGGGAATATATCGGGGCCGTGGGGATACCGCCCGACCGAGAGTTGAAGGTCCGCTGGAAGAGGCTCTGGTAGCATCCTTGGTTGTATGCTAGCAATGCTGATGATTACATGAATAAATGAAGCGGGGTAGAGACTGGATGTCGTACTATATGATCTGGGTCAGATGCTGCTGGTGAGAACGGCGGAAGGGCACTCTTCTTAAGCCTTCGTTTGTATCTGTGGGCAGATGCAAGAGAGGAACTCCGTTAGCAAACAAAAAGAAAGCAAATCCGAGTTGATGCAGTGAGGTCTTGGCGCGGGCAACCTTGGGAAACTCAAGGTCGCTCGTTCGAACCTCTTTGTGGTGCCATTTTCTTTTCCTTTCCTCTTTCCTCTTCAACAAGGCCCCTTCTTTTCGCAGTACTAGAGTCAAATCGCTGCGATCCCGGGGTAATTCCAGAAACCTAACGCCGCGGTCACCATGGTTTTCTTCTCCATGTCCAGAAAGGGCAATGGATACATCTTCCACTCTAGATCAGCCTCATGTTTATCCCCCTGGATCCAGAAAACACGGCTCTCAACACTCCCCAATCCCATCAGCACCACCCAACCCAAACTCATCGACACCATGCCAAAACTCAAAGACCTCCTCTCCCACCTTAATGAATCCCTCCCAAACAACCCCCCCTCGCTGTACATCGACCTCGAAGGCCGCGCCCTCTCGCGCCACGGCTCAATCTCAATAATGCAGATCTTCCACCTCCCGCTCGACCAGATCTACCTGGTTGACGTCCACACCCTGGGAGCCGCCGCATTCACAACGCCAGCGGACTCCAAGACGGACACAAACCAAGCTCAACCAGGTCCACAGCCATGCACATTAAGCTTGAAGAGTATACTCGAGTCCCCCTCAGTCGAAAAAGCCTTCTTCGACGTCCGCGCCGACTCAGACGCCCTCTACGCCCAATACGGCATCTACCTCGCCGGCATCCAAGACATCCAGCTCATGGAGCTCGCAGCGCGCACACACGACCGCACCCTGCTGTGGGGACTTGGCAAATGCATACTCCGCGACGCGGGCCTTTCAACTTCCGGCGCTGGGATCCTGCGCCGTATCAAGAGGAGAGGTCTTAGGCTTTCCACGCCGGAACGCGGTGGCTCGTATGATGTTTTCAATGAGCGCCCTATGAGCCAGGGGATGATTGACTACTGTGCTCTGGATGTGGGTGTTTTGCCGAGGCTGTGGGGGGTTTATAGTAGGAGGCTTCGGGGCAAGAGGGGGGCGGTCTGGAGGGAGAGGATTCGGGAGGAGACGAGGAGGCGCGTGGATGTTTGTTTTGATGTTGGCCGGGATGGGGGGGCGAGGGATCAGAGGGCGGGCGGGGTGTTTGCGCCGGCTTCGTTTCGGGAGGGAGGTGAGGGGGCTGGGACTGATGGAGGATGAGTTTGGCTGGGACTGGGTTGTGGGGGTGTCTTCTAGTTCCTTTGGCGCCTTAGTTCTAGATCTAGAGTTTGTAAGTCGGGTGTTTTCTGTGGATTCCTGGTAGGGGTCGGACTACCAAAACTTGTGCCCGCGGGTTCGGGCTTCTATTATTCGTGTCATCTAGGCTCGATGAGCTCTTTGTAGTGAGGCATGAAGTATACTTTTCAGGGAAAGGGACTTCGAGATGGCATATATGTTTCATTTTACAATACTAGATACTAGAGATTATTGATCGTAAAACTAGACGCATTAAGGGGAGGATTAACATTATTCAAGTTGAACAAGGCAAAGCAACAACACCATATCAGTTCACGGTTAGATAACCATAATCACACCACCGAGGACCATCGCGCCGAGAAGGGAAGATCTGAGCGCGTTCGTGGCCGCGGCACCAGTGAACTCCGGGGCGTCGGGGCTCGTACTGGTAGTGGTAGGAACCTCAGATCCGGGTTCAGGCTCGGTCTCGTCAGAGTCTCCGCCAGTAGGTTCTGGAGACTCAGGGCTTGTGTCGGTCTCGGTGGGGGACTCGGGCTCAGGCTCACCTGAGTCTCCACCGGTGGGTGCTGGGGAGACTCCGGTTGGTGAGGTCGTGGGAATAAGGGTTGTGGAGCTGGAGTCGGTTGGTTCTAAGGTTGGAGGCTTTGTGTGTTCGTGACCGGGTGGTTCGGTTTCGGATGTCTCGGTCTTGGTTGGCTCGGGCTCATCGCTAGTTGAGGTATGTGTCTTCGTGTGCTCGGGCTCATCAGTAGTCGACGTATGTGTCTTTGTGGGCTCGGGCTGATCAGCAGTCGACGTATGTGTCATGGTTGGCTCAGGTTCATCAGTCGTTGACGTATGCGTCTTCGTTGGCTCAGGCTCATCGGTCGTTGATGTATGCGTCTTCGTGGGCTCGGGAGTTTCGGGAGTTTCGGTCTCACATGGAGTGCTAGTTGGCTCCGGGGTCTCAGTCTCGCATGGAGTGCTAGTTGGCTCCGGGGTCTCAGTCTCGCATGGAGTGCTAGTTGGCTCCGGGGTCTCGGTATCGCATGGAGTACTTGTCGGCTCGGGGGTTTCGGTCTCGCATGGGGTGCTGGTGGGCTCGGGGGTCTCGGTCTCACAAGGAGTAGTGGTTGGCTCTGGAGGCTCGGTCTCACAAGGAGTAGTGGTTGGCTCAGGGGTCTCGGTCTCGCAAGGAGTAGTGGTAGACGACGGAGGAGGGGTCTCAGTATCCGTTTCGCAGGGCTCAGACGTAGTCGAGGTGCTAGTAGGGGGAGTGGTTGTGGTTTCAGTTGTGCTTGTGGTGTCCGTCGTCGTGCTGGTGTGGGTGGTGGTCTGCGTAGTTTCGGTGGTCGACGTGGTCTCGCTGGTGGAGGTGGTTTCAGTGGTCGAGGATGTCTCAGTAGTCGACGTGCTAGTGGAGGTGGCCGTGGTTGAAGTACTCGTAGACGTAGGGTTCGCCACATCCGCATAAGCATCAATGCCCCTCTGGATGCTCGTCCGAATACCCGCCGAGAGCTCGTTAGCAACATCCTCCAGCGCAGCGGGAACCTTGCTGCTCAAAGCCTCTGCAAATGCATTGGCAGCAGTCAACTGCGCCGTCAGCTGCGCATAGACGCTTGGTCCCGAGCCGGCAGCAACAACAAGATCTTTCTTAGCAATGAGCGCCGAAATTGTCGTGTCCACATTGCTGGTCAGATCTAGGATCGGGGTGACGAGGTCCAAGGCTTCGGTGTTTGTGAGAGTCTCACTGGCGAGGACGATGTCCGTGCCCTCGTTGATAGCAGTGACGAGTAGGTTTGACGTCTCCTCGATTGCGGAGGTGTCGCCGCCGGAGTATGCGGCGATGTCGGAGCCCAGAGCGAGGATCTGAGTGTTGATATCGGCGACCTTACTAACGATTGCAGCGGCATCGCGTTGAATCAAGGTTGGCTGACGGATAACCTTTGTAGGCGTAGCGACGGTTGTTGTTAGGGCTAAGAAGCCGGCTAACAGAGCGGTTGGTTTGAATTTCATAGTTATACGGTGATAAACAAGCTGAGAAGCGAGTGAACAGATAGGCTCTGGTAACTAAGGGCCGAAAACGAGAGTGGATGTGCCAGCGATGTTTCACGAAAAAGCTCTTCGAAGGCTGAAGCAGATGCTTATAAACCGGCAAGGTGTAAAGTAGGAAAGCACATGCCGGTGACCATGACACCATATTCCCCTCGCTTCTCCAGAGGTTCCCTGTATGTCATTTCGTTTAGGCGAACGCTAGTCGAACACGCAGATCGATGACTGGACACATTTCAGCCCTGGTTCGACTAGATCCAGAGTTGGGCCGCATCTCCGGTGGGAAGAAGGCCAAATCGAACTGTGAGGACTGTTGCACAGACACACGTTCAAAGGAACAACGTTGCTCTAATCCATTCTGGGCAACGACTGCGAAAATTGAGGCTTGTTCTGCCAGTAAATGCCAGGAACTTCCGAAAAGCTGGGGTAAGACCCTGCATCAATCTAAAATAGATGAAGTCACACGGTTCTGATTCGAGGAAGTTGGCATCCCGCGCTTTAGTGTCTTGAACCTACCTCCACAACTTGAATGAATCTTAGAATTGGCCAGCCACACTCGCGGGGTTCTGAGACATTCTGTATCCGGTCGTCCCGATGAATGGACTCGGCGTCGACCAGGTGATTTAGGCGGTGCATCGTTCATCACCGGCTAGTCGAGGGGTTCAGACTGTAGTTCTCAAGTTCAACCTAATTGGGCCAGTGTCAGACCGATTACGGCGAGAGACGAACGGGGTTTCAAGTTGACTTTGACGCAGAAGTTGAACGGCGTAGTCGCAGTGGTATTCCCCGCGTTCAGTCCGGTGACCTGGGGTCGCAGGAGGGTACTAGGACGGTAGAGATTCGGAGATTAGCCAAAAAGTCGAGCAGCGCCGCGGCGTTCGTGGAGTAGGATTAATCGACCTGGGGAGGGTACGGTAATATAATCTGGGGTGGATGCACGGATACGAGCCGAGGCTGCAGTTCTGGCATCTTAGCACAAACGGCTCATCCCCGACAGGGCGCTCGAGGCTAGTGCCCACCACCACGGTCGACAGATGTTGGCAATCTAACAAAGTCAGTCAGCGTCCTTCTCCCAAGTTCCAGTTACGGTTCTTCCAAGGAGATTTTCAAGATTTTCTCAATAGCAGTGCAAAACCAAGAGCAATGAAAGAAACATAAAACGTTATATCATTATCTAAAATACCCAAAATCAAATCCCCAATGTCAATGGCCAGCAAGCGAATCATGATTTTGTCTAAGCGCAACTCAAATCAAAGCGGACGCCATGGAAGCAAACTCCACAAACCCCAATGCGAATCCCCCGCCGTAAACCAACACATGCATGCCGTAAGTGGACCCAGCTCGACTCCTCAAAGCTGGGCAACGTCATTCAAGATCTGAACCTCCTGGCCCGGCTTGAAGGCCGGAAGACCAATGAAGGGACAGCCGTCGCATCGGAAGGCATCGCCAAGGGCGCAGTTACCGCAGGAACCGGTCTTGCCTTGAACTGTGAAGTCAAGTTCGTTCAGATCGTCCGTCTCGAGCTTCATGACGTTGAGGTTCTTGTCTGCTTGCTCGCGACGTTCCTTGTCCTCGGCTTCAATCTGGGCGGCGAGACCGCAGGTGCAGTCCTTGCAGGCGCGACGTCGCTTTCCGGCTTTGGGTTGGCACTCTGGAGCTGGAGGGGGTTAGTCTGAGCATTGATATGACGGTAACGCGGTACTCACGTGGAACAATGGGCCTCTTGAGGTCCTCGGCCGACAGAAGGGTATCCTCATCTATCAACTCATCATCATTCAGATCGTTATCCTCGGAACTGATGATAGGAGGGGGCTGTACAGCCGGGGCCGGAGCTGGAGCTGGGGCAGAAGCAGCGGTAGTCTTCTTCTTCCTGCCCAGTCTCAACGGCACCGCAGCCCCATTGCTAACATCCATCTTCTCAAACCCATTGTCTTTCTTCACTAGTCCCGCAAGCACAGCCTCTCGCTCCTCGGCCTCTCCAAAGAAGTTATCTTCCGTCTGCAACTTCGCACCACCCTTCATAGCCGGAATGACTGCCGCATAGACCTCACGCTTGAGCAGCTGAAGCGCCTCGGACCGCCTCGTGCCATCTGAGTCTGTGAGGACAAGAACGAGATCGTATGTGCTTGTAGGGAGGGAGACGAAGCCTGCCGATACGCGGTCGAGCATCTGCAGGTCTGTCGTGTTGCGGTCGTAGGTTGTGAAGAGTGTGCGAAGTTTGTCTTCTTGGGTGGCGATTGAGGGGGGTGCGAGCAGGAGGGTTCGTTTGCCGCTGTCGGCGGACTTTGAGGGAGCGGGTGTCATGTCGAAGTCGGGGGTTGTGTCGATGCTCACGAAGGATGGCGCCATTGTGGCTGTCTATCGTCTATGCGGTCGGATATGGGGTCAATCAGTGATTTTCTGCCTCGAGGCAGACGAAGTCAAAGGTCCTTGACTCGGATTGCGAAGGGAAGATAAGCGCCTGGTATTGAAGGAAGTGAGACGAGGTCTCCAACGGAATAAATCAGAGGGAGGGAGGAGGAAGCAGTCGAGCAAAGAGTCAGAGATCTCCAATTGACGCTCCGCGGCGTTTGGTCAGCGGAATTCTTATCAATCAGCGTTGGAGGGGCAAACCCGTCCACGTGATCCGCGGAGAAGCAGGGCCTTGTATTGCCTCGTTCTGCTCGCGAAAATAAGGCGCCAATTTGTATTTGTCGCTTCCGATAGCCAATCGTCATCAGCACAATTTAATTCTTGATTACCGGCTCATGGTAAAACGGAAACAGTCGGCTCGCGCCCGATACCGGATTCCCTGTTTTCAAGTCACTTAAAACATATCTATTACTAATCTACCTGTCCCCCACTCTTCGCCGCGTTCGGTCGGATCCGTGATGTCACAAGGACACCGACAGTTTGACACTTGAGGTCCATGGAACGCCGCGAAGTCGGACTTTCCTTGCCCTAAACTACACAAGTTCTACTAAGTATGTAGTTGATATTCAACAAGAGCATATGGTTCCCTTGCGGGTTGAGTGCAGACAATGTCAATAGGCCTAAGGCCCGGCTAATTGGTCTTAAGCAGCTATATATATTTTGCAGATTTCAGCAGCACTCATATGCCCTCGACGATCGGAAAACTATGCAGGTACAGTCAAAAGAGTTGTGGTACTCGAGTCAAACATAAGATATCCATTGTACTTGTGGAAGCTTGCAAACATATTCATACATGGCCTAAAGCTACATGGTTGCCTTCCATAAAGTCATCCAATTCTCCCAACAAGAGGCAAGAGAACCAGGAGCAAATACCGCCAACGCTGGCGATCCATCCGGCCAAATCCCAGCGACAATTTATAAAGCTATTAAGGATAGGGCATTTGAGCACGATGAGATGATCCCAAACATCCTCGATCAAGAATCGGATCTGGCATACCGCGAGCTAGCGGGTGAAGCAGTTGGCAGCACCATCCCACGAGGAAGATCGAGTTTCGTTCCGTAGGGGAGGTCGAGCTCCAAGGTCATTTTCGACTCACTTGTATTCTCGGAAGTATTGCGGCGTTCCTTTTCAGTAAGCACAAGGAGGTGTTTCAGTCCCCGGTCGATATCCTTCAGGTACGGCCGAACCCAAGCTCGTCTCCAAACACTCAGTTTCGACAACTCGTCCCGTGTCTTCTCTGTAGAGTGAACGAGATCTTTGAGTAGAATGTGCACATCGCCGTGGCATCGATTGTAGATGCTTTTGTAGCAGTCAAGCATCTGATCGTAACAATCAAGAAGCTCGCCATGGCGATCAGGAGTTTTGCCGCGACCCTTGAGAGAGTTGTGATAATCACTAATCTTCTTGTAGCATTCCTGGGTCTCATCGCAGCAGTTGAGCGTCCTGTAGCACTCGAGAATCTTGTCGTAAGAATCAAGAATGTTATCGTAGTAACCGAGGATCGTGCCACTGCAGTCGGGCATTTTGCTGTAGCATGCAAGTACATGGCGATAGAGATCGAGTGTTTTGCGATAGCTGAAAGCGGCCTTGCGGTAGCTATCTAGGATCCCTTTGTAGCAGTCGATGCTCTTCTGGTAGCAGTCGAGGGTCTTGCCGCATCGATCCAGAAGATAATCGGTGGAAAGGTCTGATGGAGCATCTTCGCCAACGTCAGGAAGATGGTGCCCATCCAACGCGTTAACCTCTTGTATAGCTTGATTGACACCCTCCCATAAGCCGATGAACCCGAGCATTGCGTTCTTCTCGGCCGATGGTGTGCGCACGTAGTCGACCTTGCGGATTACTTTGACCAAGCAATGGAAGCCTCCGCGGGACAAGATATCATCGAGCCGTCTGCATTCGTAGCCGTCGTCTCGGTAATTTTGGACGGCATGCATGGCAGTCCAAGCAACCCACAGTCCCCAGTAGCAGACTTTGGTGGATGACGTGCCGGTCTGATCGATTGCTGTAAACCCGTCGATAACGAGACCTTCAAAGGCCCAGACGCAGATCGAGGACAAAGGGAATCCGGAAGCAGTGACTGCGACGGCAACCGTGCGAGCTAGGAGTGAAGCATGGACGACAGAGAATGGGGGTATTCTGGTTAGAAACATGGCTCTAGGCTAGGGATGTTGGGAAGACGGAAGGGATGGTGTATAAAAAGAATAGGAAGGTAGGAGAGGGAAGTCGCTAGGTCTCCGGCTCATTGTGTGGCGCGCAAAGGTCGTCCCTGCCTCAGAGAGGTCCCAAAATTGCGGAAAGTCGAAGTTGACCAGATGAGCTGCAGCTGTCCAATGAATGCCATGTCGACCGAGCTTACTTGGACTTCTGCCATGATTCCTGTTTTGGAAGATAGAATTTCCTTTTCCTACCACCCAACTGAAAACAATGTTTCAAAAGCTAGGATAGCTCTTTCTACAGAGCAAAGCTTTTCACCCAATTCAAACTTTGAGATTGAACCAGACGACGTCAGGCGGGTCAGTCCGGATAGTGCCAACGGACGCGCAATATGCACGATGGTGCGGCTTGTACGATTCTGACCCGGTCGTATGGGATAAACGAGACCTGGCACAACAGGCAGCGGAATAGAGCGGTGGGCCCTCTCGAAACCTCTATTTCCGTACCAACAAGACGGCAGGTTGGAATAACCGCCGAATATAGTGTCCAGTTGGCGGAATTGTCGGCCTGGGTGAAGCTCAGAAGACCAAGAGACAGAGAGGCCAGATATCGAAAGATGAAGTCTGGAAAAGTCACGGATTCATCGGGGAAGAACAGGAATAGGTGCGGAACGTGGGCTAAATGCTGTCTCGAACGAGTGGGCAACCCGGGCGACCTCTGAGCGAGCGACGTTGGATTGCTGAGTTTTGTAGATGGGAATCGCTTCACAATTTGTTTCCGGACGATAACTCCAGAGGTTATCCGCCCAATATCCCCTCTACATAGACATGACTTACCTGATAGCACTGCCGTAATCTTAATAAACTCTCAACAGCGCCCTGCGTAGTGTCCTGGTGCTAGAAGTTCGAGCCTTGGAGCACGGCGCGAGTAAAACACGTCAACAAGCTCGCTTGCTGGGAGGCAGGAATGCATACTTCCAGGAAAGGGATCAGCGTCAGCCATCACAAGCAGACGCATCATATAGTAGAGACCCTTCTGTTGACAAAGCCTCGATTCTAACAGATGTGACCGGACGAGGCTTGATGGAACACAAAGCATAACTACTGTTGTGCCTGATAAACAACAACTGCAACGCCACGTGTCATGTGAGATCGCTGTTTGAAAAAGGTCGAGGTTTCTGTCCCTAACGTGACCTTATGGAAGCCATGATACAATCCAAGTAGTTGAAGGTATAAGAAGCGGACAGGCAGGCAGAAATCTTGTCTCTTGACCAAGGCCCATGATTCGTCCGAAGTAAGAGAAAAGGGTCCTGACACGTGAGCGGCCCCAGCTAGCATTAGGTCCATATTCTGCCGCCTAGCACCGCCCACTCCATCACATTCATCTCCAAGACTCCCCATTCCTTTGACACCCCACATTCTCCCAGTCGCTTTCCCTGCCTTATCCAGCAAAATGAAGATCGTCTACATTGGTGTAAGCTATGCGGTCTCCCCTTCTACCATCAACTGACGCCGCCAGGTCCTCCGCAACGCGCAACCCGACCCGATCGAGCTATGCTGCGAGCGCGAGCTGAGCAGCTACTCCCGCTTCACCAAGGGCAGCATCTCGGAGTTCACAACCATGTTTAGCAAGCTCCTCACCGGCCGCACAAGCCCCGGACAACGGCAGGACGTTCAAGAAAAGGGTACGTCTTCCGCCACCGCTCCTACAATCCCAAACCCACCCAAGCTACAAGCAGGATAAGGGGTCGGTGAGCTCGAGCTCCGCTGACAATATTACCTATTGTCGTCTAGATTTCACCTTCCACGTCTACGCCTCCAGCGCATCACCCGGCATCACCGGCGTCATCATCAGCGACGACGAGTACCCCTCCATGGCGGCGCACCAGATCCTCTCCAAGCTCCTCGACGAGTTCACGACCCAGAACCCCTCCGCGAAGACCGCCACGGGCCCCGTGAGATTCGACGCCCTCCGCTCCTACATCACGAAGTACCAGGACCCGCAGAACGTCGGCAGTATCTTGAAGATTCAGAAGGAGCTTGATGAGACGAAGGTTGTGCTGCATAAGACTATTGAGAGTGTAAGTTGTCCTGCCTCCCGCCTCTGGCCTATGTCAGGGGTCTTGTTGAGATGGCAGATGCTGACGGGTGGCTGTGCTATTGGATAGGTCCTGCAACGCGGCGAAAAACTCGATGACCTTGTCCAGAAGAGCGAGGGCCTCAGCTCGCAAAGCAAGATGTTCTACACGAGCGCGAAGAAGCAGAACTCCTGCTGCATTGTCATGTGAATTACGATAGCGTCCCGTCTGTTTTCCGTCTTCCCGTCTCGTCCTTCCTGTTGCTATTGCTCTCGGTTCGATACGATACGACCTCTCTATAGTTATCTATGAGCTTTATTTTCTGGCGATCTTCCTTGCTTGCTTGCTCTTCGCATACCTTCCTGTCGCTTGCCTTCATTCGGATCACGTCTGATGAATTATTGTTCCCGTGCGATACACTGAGTTTCTGGTGATTTGATAAAGTTGATGCCTACAAGTAGGCGTGCCGCGACACATTTGCAGGCGCTGCCAGCGCGTTCTCTACAGTATAGATCCACGATTTCAGGTGATGACAAGTAAGCAGTTTATTGAGCTTCTCCGAACGACGATATGTCTATTATAATCTGTGTCAAAGTAGAACTCCCGCCATGCAGTAGATCGATCTATTAACATCGTGAACGTAACATAACATCAAAGACAACAGGAAAAGACAAACAATGAAACAATGGTATCCAGGACAAGCAAGCGTGTCAGAGAGGTGATTAACAAGAGATAGGCGGCAAAAGACAGCGACGAAGTTGAGAAAGCGACGGCGTAGGACGATTAGCCTACTGCTCAGCCTTCTTCGAAGCCTTGGTCCTCAGCTTCATGAGCAGGTAAACGAGACCGTAACTACTGAAGACGAAGAGCGCGACAATCGCGGTATCCCGCCACCCGTAGTAGTAGTCCTTCAGGTTCAGACTGTACAGATAGTCGCTTCCACGGGTGTACTGGCAGACCTGGCACTGGGAGGTAGCGTCCGGGTTGACGAGGTCGGCGCGGGCGCCCAAGCCCTGCAGATACGTGGCGAGGTAGTCGATGCAAGTGGAGCCGTTGGGGGGATCGAAGGTCGCGAACTCCGACTCGCGGCACTTGACGTCGACGTCGAAGACGGTGAACGTGAGCAGCGAGCCCATGAGGTAGTTGTAGGGGTTCAGCCAGTAGATCCAGTAGCGCCAGAACTCCTGGATTTGCTGGTAGGGGACGAGGACGCCGCAGAAGGAGACGAGGACACCGATCACGAGCGGGTTGGTGAGGGATGCGGCGACGGCGTTGGGCGCGTAGGCGGAGATGAACTGGCCGATTCCGGTGTAGAGGGCCTCGTAGAGGAGCATGACGAAGAAGACGGCGCCGGCTTTGTCGGAGGATGTGGGCATGCCGGTTTGGTAGTAGAAGCACACGAAGTAGAGGACGGCGCAGAGGACGAGGTATGGCAGTTCGGAGATGACCAGGCCGGTGACGAAGGCAACCCAGGAGTACATGCGTGACTTCTTCTCACGGGCGTCGTAGATATCACGGCGTTCGATGAAGAGAGGTTGCAGCTGCGCGATCGTACCTGGGGCGACGAAGATGAAGTTGAAGAGGGCGAAGAGCTTGAGTTGGAGTTCACCGACGGATTCGCCCATCTTCCAGAACGAGAAGCCGTTGAAGAGGGCGGAGCTAATGTGGAGGGCAAGCTTGTTGTTGATGTAGTCGGTGTTGCGGTAGACGGCCAGGCAGGTACGCTTGGTGACAATGACTGTTTGTTGCCAGAGAGGCATGGCAAATTCGCGGCCGTCGTCCAGGGTCCCAGGCGGCTTGGAGGCTGCGTCGCTGACAATCCTATCTAGTTCCTTCTGCGCGTTGCTGTGTTCGGGGGATGCTTTCCAGACCTCATGCCAGTCACGGCCTTGAGATAGGGAGCCAGAAACGACGTCGATCATGTGTTCTGCCGGGTTAGCGTCGGGAGGGCAAGGAGCCCCGTGGCGAGCGAAGTAGTCCTTCACGGTTGAGCCGTTGTCGCCGATATCGCCAAAGTACACCATCTTTCCGCCCTTAGCCAGAAGCAGCAGGCTATCAAATTCAGCAAACAGTTGAGCAGAGGGCTGGTGGATCGTCACTAGCACAGCTTGGCCGACATCAGCCAGCTTGCGGAGGAAGCGGACTGTGTTGTAGGCGGACTGGCCATCAAGACCAGATGTGGGTTCGTCCAGGAAGATCAGGATGCTAGGCTTGGAGACAAGTTCAACACCGATGGTGACACGCTTGCGCTGTTCAACACTGAGACCAGCGCCAACGCGACCGATGAGCGTGTCGGCAATGTCGTGAAGTTCCAGAAGGTCGATAATAACGTCAACATACTTCAGCTTTTCTTCTTCAGGCGTTTCACGTGGCTGGCGGAGCAAAGCTGAAAACTCGAGAGCTTCACGGACCGTGGCAAAAGCTTCATGGACATCAAGCTGCTCGCAATAACCGGCTGAACGTTGGAAAGAGACTGGGAGAGGGCGTCCATCGACGAGAATTGAGCCATGGATCGTACCAGCAGTCTTCCGCTGAGCAAGAACATCGAGCAGAGTCGTTTTTCCAGCTCCGGATGAACCCTAGGCAATTGTTAGGTTTGTCCATGTTCGAAAATGCTTCAAATAGGATCACTTACCATAAGAGCACCAAGCATCCCAGGTTTTACCCATCCATAAACGTGGTTGAGCAACTGGCGGTCACCACTGGGAGTTTTGACAGTGTAGCAAAGGTCTTTCCAGGTGAATACGGACGTGTTCCGGACAAGTTGGTTGTCAATGTCGCTCGAATCCTGAGCACCTTCGCTCTGAAGCTTGGTGGAGGCCTTCTCGTTCGTCTGGGATTCCTCATCGCGGTGGCCATGCTGGCGATGCTTTTCCACACTCTCGCGCGGAATCAAAAGCGAGGGGCCGTTCTCAGAAGAACCTTTCCAGCGGGTAGTCGCCACAATCGTGATGGCCACAAAAAGAGCCCACCAAGCCCAGAGGATACCGAAGTTGCGCCAGACGTGAGTGTGGCTGTACGAGAGCGATGCGAGATAATCATCACCTGTGACGAAGTCCACACCAGGGATGGAACCGCCAACACCAGTACAGGCACCAGTGGTGGCATTCTCGTAGCCCGGTCCGGCAGGCACAAGGTTGGTGCCTACGCAAGGAATGGTCTTGCCGTGAAACTCGTTGGATAGCAGGGCGTCGAAGCCATAGGCCAAGGGGTCAATCCAGTAGATCCAAACGAACCATGGGTGCATTTCGGGTTTACGAATCATGTAACCAGTGTACATAACGGTGGCCGAGATTAGGAAACCCGAGACTTTCGATGCGGCGTCAAACGTCCTAAAGGCGGCTCCGCAGGCGCGGAAGATGGCAGTCATGGCCTGTCTGTTGTTAGCATACGGAAGAATCCCAACAAGGCATCAGCAAACTTACCATCGTAGTCGCAAATACCACAATCCAGAAGGTGAAGAATTTCCCTGCATCCATATCAAGGCCGACCATGAAGTACAGAGGGAGCGCGAAGATAGAGACTTGGAATATGAGAACGGGAATATCCGCAGCGATCTGCGCGAGGCAGAACGCGGCGGGGTGGAAGAGCCCAAATTGCTTGTGCTTGATCAAGACCGGACGTCCCTGGAATGAATCTGTGACTTCAGACATGGCCAAGAGCGAGTTGTAGAGAAGAGCGAAGAACAGAGCACCGGATTTGACGAAGAGACCGCCAGAGTTATTGGGAGCATCGTAGAAAAGTGAACCAGAGATTAGGGCTTGGACCAAGGTCGAAACCTGCTTGACAATGAACGTGCCCTTGTCACCCCAGAGGATTTGATACTGTCGCATAACGCAAATTTTAACCTGGTTCATGAAATCGACAGTGAAGGGACTGTTTTTCGGTAGCTGCTTGGCCTTTTCCTCCGCCACCGCTACTCTGAAGTCCTCCGTTCGTTGCATCGAGTATTCGGAGTCGGGGTAGTCGTATTCGCTGACCATATCGGCCTTCACGACAGATTTGTTGTACTCTTCTAGCATAGCGTCGGAATTCCGTGGAAAGCGCGCTTCGAAACCGGGGCGGATTTTGCGTTCGGTGGGCACGGTGACACCGGTCAAGAAATCGGCAACATTGGAACCGTCGCGGCAAACAAAGCCCAGCGCCTCCATGTAAGGCTTTGCTTGGGTCATGGGGCCATAGTAGATCTGTTTGCCCTCATCCAAAACCAGGACCTTATCAAAGAGATCGTAGATACCATTGCCAGCCTGGTAAAGAGTGACAATCGTGGACAAACCCAGAACATCGGTCATAGCACGGACAGCCTTGGTCCACTCAAGGGCTGTACTGGCGTCGAGACCTCGAGTACTGTTGTCCCAGCAGAAGACCGATGCCCGAGTAGCGAGACATTCAATAATCGAGACGCGCTTGCGCTCACCACCTGAAACACCTCGAATGTATTCGTTGCCAACCTGAACTAGTTAGAACTGCGGGGCGGTGGAAGATAGCGATAAGGGGATTACCTTGGTATCAACGGTGTGCGAAATGCCCATGGACTCGAGCAAGAAGTTCTTGTATTCTTCGCGGTAGGCTTCTTGCGATTCAACCCCATTCGGTAGACGGAAAGGCACCTTCAGTCGAGTAGCAAAGTCCATCGTCTCGCCCACTTTCAGACTCGGGAAGAAAAGTTCTTCCTCGGTGTTCATGACAATCTGGGACCGGTACTGTTTAGCCTCCTGCGCCGTCATCGATCCATATCGAACATCTCCCTTAATCGACCTGTAGCCAAGTCGCTGGTTGGCAAGCATCTTCAGCAAAGTCGTGCAACCGGATCCAGGACGACCGAGAACCAGAAGCATTTCCCCGGGCTTGACGCAGCCATGGCTGTTGTCGAGGATGGTTCGAAGAGGTGGTTTGTTGCGGGATTCTTTAGCAAGCTTGGGGATGTTGAATTGGGAGAGAAAGTTTTCCTGGACAGCAGCCTCTGCGCTGACGACTTCAACACTGAGATTCTGCCATGTGACGCCCAATTCTCGACGCTTGAATCCAGATTGTGCATCGCGTTCGTTATGTTCCTTGACTTGAGGCATCAAAGACCAGCCTTCGGCACGGCTGGTGCTGTGATCTGTCGTATGAGCGGCATCATAGTTGGTAACAGTAGTGGTGCTTTCAGAATCTCCAGTAATGCTCACCATGGTCTCTCTCGACTCATGGGGCAGAGCATGGTCTCCCACAGTGAGGGAAGACATGGTGACGTACTAATCGTAGGCCGGTACGTCGTCGGGCAAGGTGGTTTGGAAATTCATCAGCACCCCTCTCGGGGAAGTCATCGAGGAGTATATAAACACCGCCAGTGAGTGGGTCAGATCATGGAAGATTGCAGACGGGGTTATACTCAGCCCGAATCCGCCTCAAAGATCCACATGGCTCTCCTATTTCCGATCTGTTTCCCAGACGCAGCCAACCGCATCCGCTGAGTAACCGGAGGGAGAGCGCAGAGACTTCCGTCGAAAAGGTGAGCATGACCGGTGGAGTGTGGTCATCTTCCAATTATAGTGAACACAGCAATCTGATGCGATGGATGGTCCATGGGCAGCAATCCGCATGCTGTAAGAAAAAGAAAAACTGTGGATCAAATCGGTGGTCGGAGTTACCGCACCGACAGGTACCTCCGAGTACACTGCCGCTTATTCAGCGGCTTGACCTGCTCTCGGCCAATCGGATACGGTTTAGCTTCGGCTGTTTCCTTCGTGACTAAGCGGAATATGAAATCTGACAGTCGGGCGGGCCTAAAGACCTGAAACCTTCGCCCCCTCCGCACACCAGCCAGCCCTTATCAAAGACCAACATCTACTATCTGATCAGCAATCATCCCGACGCTCTTTCTTGGTTCCTTCCATTAGGCTATTTCTGCTCGGCTTTTGACCCCTGACTCCCGTTAACCCCGGCGCGGCTCCTACGGCTTCGAAAACGCCTGGAACAACGCTTGAAGTTCGTTCTTATGGGTGGTTTGCACGGGGTGCACATCGTTTGCGTCAGCATCGGGATCACTCGATCCGGACGCAAACTCGTGTTGACCGCTTCATCCTGTATCAACCCTGCTGCTCGGATGGCATAAACTCCTTGCGCTTCCATGCAGTGGCTCGCCAGATCCGGGTCTGACATGCATTCTCACGGGCTGGTTCAAAATCCAAGGCACATTCAAACGGATTACTGATACCAAACCACTTGGACCACAATCTCCAGTAAATGACCCTCCGCCAAGAACGATAGTCTATTCGCACTCCGCAGTGACTTAGTTCTAGATCTTCGCTCTTGCGTGTTTCTTTAGCCGTTTTTCGCAAGCTCGCACATCGATTTCATCCGAGCTCCGGCCTCCAGTGACCCCATTGTCCTTGATCCCTCGTAAAAAAGCCTCTGTACACTCGCCATCAGCATTACCCCGGGTTGGGCTTACAGCTTGGCAACGTACCGGCTGGAAATCCAGCGTCTCTAGGTGGACAGTAGAATTCTTGGGTATAAAAGGCTACGCTCGGACTACATATATCATCATATCATGCAATGCTTTTCTTGGTCCATCGGCCGTGGAATGATCGGCTTCCCGCCTTATCTCCGAATATCCCGAATATCCCGAGCAGCCTCCAGGGGTTGAAGATTCCATGGTCTGGAGCTCGATGTGATCCTAGTCTCAATCAAATATTCCTTGTTCTAGAACAGGATATAAAGGCGGTGCAAGAACACAGCGATTGGATTCATGTGCCTCCATTTGACTGACGCTCAGGAAAGATGGGGCATTAAATATGTCTCTATGTATCTATATATCTGTGCGTCGGTCCGGAGTTGCTCGATCACTCTTTACTCCAGAGCCGGACAACAACGGTGGTAGTGATGGATTAAAAATAGCCTTACTTAGGTTCAACACGAACACAGGTTCAGCCCAGCGTTGGTTTCTCTCGATGGTCAATGGACGACCACAGCCCTGTGTAACCTCGCATCTCGCTCACCCTCAGCTTGCTCGCATTAGGGAGGCGCTGCAACCAAGGCCATGGAGCCCATGTGGCCGATGATGTCAAGTGCGCCATCTGAAGCCCTGCATGTCTCAAACAATGCTGAGTGACTTGACATGGGTATCCGGTAGGCTTCGATGTCACGGGACTGGGTTCCTGCCTTGTTACTGCCAAGCTCTCATGCTTGATGCTTGAACACACTCTAACCTGGTATGGCTTTGTCTTATGGAATTTGTCCAGAAAGGCAGGAGAGCATATCGACTATCGTCGAGCCAATGACAATCAATCCCCTGCCGAGCCATCATTCCAGACACGATGAGTTGGGCCAGCCTCCCACACGCAATCCGCTGCTTGATACTCAAGAAGATCGCTCTACTCCCTGGCCCGGGACACGGTCACCAGCAGCCGAGCTATATCAAGCTGCAAAAGGAACTCGCTGGTTACGTGTCGTCCCACGCCCTCACACAGCACAAAATGTGCGTCTTGCTTGGACGTGCGGTATTGTCTTCTAGTCTGCAGTGAGTTTCGCGGTTCAAATTTTTTACTCAAGCTGACCAGTACCCAGGTGAGTGGAGAAAGCTTCTAACAGGTCTTCTGATTCTCCTCGGACTAACCAAAGCTGTTGTCGCCAAAGGAAACGAAAAAGCTGCCCTTGCTGCTATAAAGTGTTCGCTGGCCAAAGTGCGTAGCACTGCATCGAAAAAATGGAATATTACGTGGCAATGCCTCTTTGCCATATCTGTTCAACGGGGCTTCACAGACTGCATCAAGTATCTTTACAATTTGATGTCCGATGAGGAGCCCCGCGGGCTTCTGTCAAAGCACACGTGGGAGAACAAGGCTTACCCGCATATAGCAGCTGCGCATGGGCGGACCGACGCATTACGCTCCCTGTGGAAGGTCGGACTGAAGCTTGACGGGAGGGACTGGGACGGGGAAACACCACTTGCTCAAGCGGTCGTGACCAATCATACTCCGGCAATGAATTACTTACTATTAAAAGGCGCCAACCCCATGTTTGCCTGCTAGATCGAGAATGGTTACTTGCTACTACCGCAATGTCCGGATACCCGAAGCGTGTCAACTGCTCTTGGAAGAAGGTGCCGATCCAAGCAAACCGGTCCTCCCGTACGGCTTGCCCTTGTGCCTCGCTATTTGAGAAGGACACACCGAGATAGTTCAGCTTCTTCTAGCTCATGGAGCTGAAGACAACGCAAGAACCGACCCAGCTAAACTGCCCCTGTGCATCGCTGTCGAAAATAGAAACACCGATGCAGTCAAGCTCCGGTTAGCCCACGGCGCTGACGCCAACGCTGAAATGGGCTATTTCGGGGGTGCTCTCCACGGGTCAGTTACTCTACGCCCCATCTATGAGAACCTGGACATGGTCCGCTGTCTGCTGAAGTACGGGGCAGACGTGAACAAGCCTGCGGGAGAATTCGGTGCACCGCTTACCGTTGCTGCATTATGTGGATCTCCCGAGATGATGTGCCTCCTGCTGGAGTACGGTGCGGACGCCAACGTTGCGGCCGGCTAACACAAGCGTCCTTTACACGTGGCAATTGCCAGTGGCTCCCTTGAAGCCGTACAGTTTCTCCTCTATTACGGGGCGGATGCGTCGGTGGACGCCTGCAGGCATCACCGTAGTGCGGTTGAGACGGCGAGAAGATGCTGGGAGGAGGAAGTGGATGAGCCGATTCGCAGCGGGAGGGAATCTACCGATTCCTGTGAAACTACGCGGATGAGCCCCCAAAGCTACCAACGGCTCTAAGCATCCGGATGTAAAACCTCCGTGTACGCCTACACCCCGGAGCTCGGTGGATTCGGCTTACTTGCATGTAATCATTCCAAACGGACTCGGTTCTGTAGCACGAAACCCCGGTTCCAACGATGTTGCATCGGAGTAAGCAATCTGCTTCAGATCGAACATGGTTGTGATGTTACCGCTTGTTGACCTCGGAACTGCTTTTTATGTGAACGAGACAATATGTTTCAGACCTGGGAATCATCTGATAAGCTCTCAGAACTACGTTCTATCACGTAAAGAACTACCAGCGCCACTGCAGTCACTTTCTGGGACCCTGGAAGGGAATATATCCAGACCTAGTATGAATGCTGCTTCCTTGAGCACCTTGCAGCTTTGCCGCGCATCCACGAGACATCCACAATCTGAAACAGACTAATGCCGCTGTCCCGATGGGCAGGGCCATTCTTAACGCGGGAAATAAACTCCAATTTATGCGGTGGATGCTCATGCTTCCATTCAGTGACCGCCTGAGGTTCCGTGCAGAGGGTAGGGATTGAAGAACATGGCGCAAGTGCTGGTCGTCCCAGGTCCAATACCTTCGACATCAGATACAACGTCACCGGTCATCCCCCTTCTTCTAATCACTCGTAAACGGCACTCGATGTACAGGGGCCAGTCTCATCTGGCCTGGGAAGATCTCTTCATCCTGCAATCGTACATCTTTCCGCTCAGTCGGTATATCTCTGGGTCTCGACGCAAACAGTTTCATGAAGCTGCTGATAGAGGATGACGACCCGGAAGCACTAAGCGAGGGCTGACTAGATCTGACAAATGGTGGGGGTAGAGCCAGTAGAGGTCCGTCTATGTCCACCCCAGGTTACGATAGAGAAGGCACGCTCTCAGACTGATGCTGACCAACTCCAGCGGCTTCCTCAGGCTGTCAATGTTTGATTGTGTGTTGGACGGATTGAGTCCCGAGGTGCGAGCCCGCGTATTTTTATTGATGATGGCTTGGTCTGCTGCTGGTCCTCCACCTGTGAGACCTGTTTCTCGCTATAGGGTATGAGAGGGACGTCTCAACCGCCCTATCGAGGATCTTGGTACCGAGCTTGGAGACTTCTTTGCCGGGCATAGGTGCCCTACTGCAGCAACGGCACTGACTACATCTAACGCGATGCCCAGCGGAGTAATGGGTCTCCAGGGAGAGCGTCGGAGACGAGACAAGTGCCCATGCTGACCAAGACCCCAACGCAAGGACGGCGCCTGCACCGAGTGTAAGTACTTCAATGAAAACACTCGCGATTACGCCTGAGATGACCTGCACGATTGGGCGGAAGATATCCCAGAAGCTGAAGTGGCCTCTGGCGACTGTGCGGTTGATTGGATCTCCGAAATAGTAGTTATAAGGATTGACTTGTCCGGATTTTAGAGGGCTTCTGGGGCCTGACATGTGGAAACGCACTTCCTGTTTCCCTGTGGTTGATGGACAAGTAGCAGCCAAACCAAACACAGTTGTAGTGAACCATGGGACAATCCTCACCCAGGAGCGCTGCAAGCCATCGACAAGATCGTCTGTCATGCTGAACGGGATCTCCAGTGTGATGAGACTGACCGGTCCGGGCTTTTATGAGGCCAGAACAACAGCCAAAGCCAAGATCAACTCCACGGAGCCGGGCCTCTGTCTCACTCTGATACGGTTCATCTGGAGCGAGAATGATGAAGGCTATGACTGGAGGGCTCGAATTAGGAACTCAATGACCTCTGGTGCTACTTGTACGACGTTTATGGCAATGAAGGGAAATTGCCCAAGCTGCTCATCGAGCATAATACCAGCCTCGCGCCGGAGCCAAAGATTGAGGGTTATGGCTAGAGAGGTGGAATTGTCAATTTCTCAGACCCTCTGGATCCTGTGTGCTTTCAGGTTGGATGTCCCAAGCTCTTACAGATGCAAAAGTCTTGGTCCAAGACCGCGCTGCTATGGTACTGGAGTGACATGTATGTCTTCTAGTCTGGAGTAAATTATCAAACTAAATTGCCGACAGTGTGAGAAAATCAAGCTGAAAAAAGAAAAAACCCGAAAGACGCACGCTCTGACGCAACAAAAAAGGCAAGCCCAAAATATGCACATAAGCGGCTAATGTACGGAATAAATATCGGTTATGGGTATAATCGGTAGGTAAGCGCGAGGAGAAATGACGTAGTTAATGCTCAAACAAACAGGGGGCCGTGTCTTCGATTCTCGACAGTTTCCATAATCTGCAGAATATTTTGGTTGAGATCGTCATCCCAGCCATATGTTTCGTTGTCACTGTCGGTGTTGGGCGGGGTAGCGTCAGGCTGCGGCCGCGATGCTGACACGGAGCTGTAGTTGCTTTTTGTGGGTGTTCCCGGCTCCGGCTGATCATGCTCCGTGGAAGGATGAGGGTGAGATGTCTGACAGCGCCTGGCGGTTGGAGGGGTGAATAACCCGGTCTTGGAATTTCGCATGCTTGGGGGCGTCGATGACCCTTTTGCTTGCGGGGCCAGACATCCGCCCGCTGGGAAAGGAACTGCGTTGACTTTGCGGATTTTGGGGACGGTCGCTGGCGTTTCCGGAGGCGACAAAGACTGTCTTGGACGCCTACCAGGTGGAGTCGTTGGTACGGATAGATCCTGGTCGCCTCTATTGTGTTCTTGCGATCGAGGAGCGAACGGATCGAACTTTGCGGTGGGTTTGCTTTTCGGCGCCACCAAGTATTCTTCGAATAACCGTCTCCTCGGCATCGGCCTTGCGGTCGGGGTAGGTCTAGCAACTGGACGGGGAGCTGGCCGAGTTGAAGCTGTAGACGAAGCGGCGCTGGTATCTCCGGTTTGGGTCGCGACGTCAACGTAAGCAAAGCTCACCCTCTTCACAGGTCTAGAGATGCACGGTGAAACTGGTTCTAGCACAAGGTTTAGGCCGATGTCACGAGGCGGCTGTAGGGGTAGATAGTACCGTTAACCGTCATATCACTGCCCGCACTATCGAATGACTCTGTCTCTGCCTTGCGTTTCAACGTACTCGGCGCCGTGTACTGCCCGAAGACCCGGATATCGACCTGCTTCCGCGGTGTTCGAGGTGATCGCATAGCAGGGGGTATCAAGCTCCGCACTCGCTCCTTCTCGTCAGACCAAATTGTCGACTTGCAGCGGGTTGGGTCGGCGCTGTGTTTTGCGCAGGCGTGGACTGGCCCACGTTAGCATTGAAGCGGCTGGAGGTGAGACGGAGAAAGGGCGGCTTACAGTGCAACCCATAATAAGCACTTGGATTCTTCTTGACGGGGAAGTCCTTCATGCGAAACCCACATTGGCAAACAAATTCGTCTTCCTCGTCGATCTTCACATTCTTGAAGTTTGATCTGAGAGCCATGCCGATAGCGTGGTGCTTGAGCGTAAGATCAGACCATTGGCAAGACAAGGACGTCCAAGAGGATGTTTATATCGTAGCGAGGAGATAATGTGGCTGTCACCCTGGGGACAGCTTCATGTGTGATGTATCAAGCGATGGCGGGGTTGCAGCTCCCAGCCACTTTGTTTGGCGCTTATCTTCTCCGGGACCTGGAGTAAGCAGAGGACTGCATTGACAGGCTTCAGAAGGGAATTTCGCCATCAAGAACGGTAGTTCCATATCCGCTCTGCGAACCAATGTTTTGGGCTTTCTCACACCAACGTCCGTGATGCTTACCGACCGCGGGGCTCTTGTTGACAGCAATGGCTTGCTCGTGGGTCATGGCCCGTGGGTGGAGTTGGAGACGAGGGGCGTGGAGAGACGCTAAGCCCAATCCAGCAAAACCTCACCAGGAACACACTAACCAGATCGGAGGGCGGTACGCATTCTGCCGACGATATCGATATCTTTTTCAACTTTTTTCTCCGACTCGACTTTGGATAGCCTCAGATTCAAAACACTGCACAACCACCAAAATGCGCGCCCTCACAGAAGAAGAGACACAGACGCTTTTCAAGAAGCTCGCCGAATACTGCGGGTCAGGCCTGAAGGAGCTTATCAGTGTGTACCCTCTTCCGCATCCACGCGAAATCACCCATTCCAAGAAGCTAACAATACCCCAGAGCCTCTCGATAACTCCCCCAACGCCGACCGCTATGTCTTCCGACTCTCCGGAAACCGCGTATACTACGCTCTCCTCTCCCTAGCCAACGCCGCCACCGCATTCCCCCGCGACCAGCTCCTCTCCCTCGGAATCTGCATGGGTATGACCCCGACCAAGCACGCATACCCTAGCGAACCCCCACGCTAACGTTTTCCTCTCCGCAGGCAAATTCACCAAGACCGGCAAATTCCGCCTGCACATCACCGCCCTCCCCATCATCGCCGAAGTCGCACGCAACAAGATCTGGATCAAGCAGAACGGCGTCATGCCCTTCCTGTACGGCTCGAATGTCGCCAAGGCCCACGTCGCAAAGCTACCGGATGAGATGGGCGAACACAGCGGTGTCATCGTTTGCACGCAGGATGATGTTCCGCTTGGATTCGGGATCACGGCCAGGAGTACGGCTGAGGCGAGGAGGTTGGAGCCTACGGGTGTCGTCTGCTTCCGACAGGCGGATTGCGGCGAGTACCTGCGTGATGAGGATACGCTGTTTGCTTCCGGGTAAAGAGTTGTGGGTGTATGGTTAATGGTTGTTCGGGTGTGCTTCTGGTGATGATAAGTTAGAAGGGCTGGGTCGGCCGACTCTGTCCGATGCGGATAAGACTTCAGCGATCTCCACGCCCTACTAATCAAATCGACCGAGGCACTTCAGTTGGGGTTTCGGCTGCTTCGGCCGTCGCCCAACGCCCGAGTGGGGAATGTGCAGGAAAAGCGACGTCATTTATTCCTGGAGTATCGGCGCATATAGGGATCAGGGTGCATTGCCTCTATTTCATTCGTGGGATTCTTTTGATGTCGTCCGATGGCTCTTCGCAGTGGACATAATGTCCGTGTGAACAGTGGCCGTCTATCGATCTATCTGTAATCTATATCCATATGTCAAAAACTGTCGCCATCTCATTTGCTTCATCTGAACAAGTAACTTTGGAATCCGTACCCAACGCCGTCTATCACAAGCGGCCACAAGCCGCAATAGAATACCTCCCTTTTTCTAGTCATCGCTCCATCGCATCTTCCTAATCACCCCGCAACGTACTAAGCAGGCCTCCTAGCAACAACCCAGGAAAACACGTAGTCTAGTATAATACCCCTCTCCCACTCGTCGAAACAACCGGCCATAATCTCCTCTATCTCTTCATCACTCTTCCCCTTTGCCTTCCAACAAAGCCTCGGAACCCCAGTACGAAACGCATGGAGCAAGGTAAGACGGTGGTCCTCACTGACCGGCAGCCCTTTCGTACTGAACTGTTTTCTCTCGATAACATCCAGGCCGGCTGCGGCGAGGGCATCACGGACATCGCTGGAGAATGTCAGGCTGTACCCGCGCTTTACGAGCATCCCGAAGACCAGCTCCCAGGTGGAGGTCATCTTGCAAGGCGGGCATGCGGCGAGTTGGTCGGCGAAGTCGTATTCTTCCCATTGGATGTAGCCACCGGGTTCTGGACGTTTGTTAGCCTGCTGGAACGTGAAACAACGTTTCAAGCACGTACTTAATAGAGATGAGATATTCTTGACCGCTGTTTGTAGGTCTGATTTCGTCACAGCGAGGACTAGGTGCCTGGCATGTACGAGATCGTATTTCTCAAGGTGTTCCTGCGGGAAGGGTTTGTAAAAGTCATGCACGGAGAAGTCGATGTCTGCTATTGATTGCGTTGGGAACAGGGAGGCTGAAATGTCAAAACCATGATAGTTCGTTTGTCGTGATGCCGACGAGGATTGTGATTTTGACGCATTGCGTGCCTTGTTTAGCTCAAACAGCCAGTCTCTGGTTATATGAGTCATTGTGTAATGCGCTTTGACGTTGAAGAAATAGGAACGCACCCATTTCCGGTGGCGATGTCCGCAACCCGTTCGAGGTTTTCTGGAATGTTGGGATGGAGCAGCTTCTGGTGCATCATATGCAATAACAAGCGATGCTGGATGTCGAGTCTGTTGTTGTGTTAGTGTATGCCCGCAAAACAAACGATGTGTGTAGCCACCTCTCATTTTCATCAGCCTCTGAGGCCTTTAAGAGGTATTCAGACCTCTTTCTCGTCTGCGCTAAGGTCGGCGCTGACATGACGAAGGGAGAGACGGTGTTAGCCTGAAGCATTGGTCGAGCGAAACGGCGAGCCAGCATTGTGGCAGTCAGGACGCATGGGAATCAGCGCGGTATTTATCGGATGATGCAGCGGATGCCGTGGCCAGTTCACATATGACAGGTGTGTTCACCCACCACTCAGCAATCTGCAGGGAAACAAAGAAACCGTTGAGAGAGTGGTTTCAAAGCGAGCTCCATCGCGACACCCGACATCCGAGCCCCAAGAATCCGTGTCGGCTAACTGTTCGAAGGTGTGGGGAGGCTTAGCTGGGGACAATCTCCAGCCCTGCTCCATAAATCATTGGTTAGCTTGACTGATTCGCTTTCTTGGAAGATGATGCTCAATGGAATCGAGCGGAGGTTTCAATGATCGGACCCGCTTGGCTTACTCTGAGAGTAAGTATAGTGCGAAGGAGCAGACGCAGCGTGCTAGTCAAGCCGGCATTCGACACACCGTTCGCAATCGCATCTAGCTTCCCAGTTAGCAGGTACGATTGAGACTCCGCAATTCTTCAGGTGGCTGTCGTGCATGGTCTAGGATAAGCATAAGGAAGACAGACTGTTTTTGAATCGCAGCTAGGTTGATTTGGGTTAAACCGTACGAGATCCTTGAAGGTGGAATTTCCAATGGCCCCGCCAGAAGCCGCGGTACTGCCTGGTGAGGATAATGCACTTACTAATCAGTGTCCGCTAACGTTGTTTGGTTAGTACGGTGCCGATAACTCTGTGCCCGCTTCTCCCTGGGCTTGTCGTTGCTTCGCAGGATAAGAAGTACTTCTTGAACTTTAACAGTCAGGCTTACGGCGCTTCTGATTCAAAGAGTCCCCTGACCTTGAAGCAACCCTCCGTCGACTGCAAAGGTGGTCATGCGAAACGCGGCGGCGGCGAGTGTCCTTCTGATGTGATCATCGTGCTACTTGGTTGCCAACCCGAGAAAGCTTTTGCATACGCCTGGGAACAAACCGGTGTGCAGTTAAAAAGACTCAATCATGGGCAATCAGTGGCTTGAAGCTGACCAACGCGGTTTCTTCCAGTGTTTTGTGTTGTTTCAACATGCTGTGCCAAACCTATTATGATGTTCCCAGAGCTAACAACATGATGGGTATGGGCGGTTGAGGTCAGGAACTCCCAGTACGCGGTATACATTCGAGTCGCCCTGATGAATGATTGTAAGACAGCTGTTCTTTGACAGTCGCCATGTTCAACAGTCAGAAACGCCCGAGTTTAGACTGGGAAGGGCTGCCTCACGCCGCGTTCACCTCTCCAGTCGGCGGCGAGGCTTGCAATGTGGCCACTAAACCCCCATACTGCCCGAGAGCCCAGTTGGATTGACCATCAGCTTTCCTTTGAAGGACTCTGAGAGCCTGACTTCTACTTGAAACCTACGTCGAGATAGTCAAACTTCTGTTTTTGGCCCATTCTCTTAAACCGATGGATCTCATTCTTTTTCTCTCGGCTGGCCATGGGCTATTGTGCTGTGACTGGAACAGATGGAAGCTAACTCTGGTAGGGTTTTACACACCTGGTCTCCAAATCAGACCATGGACGTTCCCTTCAGGTTCAGGTCTCCGCGCGTTCTAGGATCTGGCAAAGCAGCTTGCAAAGTATACGCCTGGAATCGACACTTGGCGAAGCTTTCATGATATGCAGGCTTATAGAGGTGACAAAGCACCCTAGGCTCCCTGCATGAGCCCTCTAACCATATGTAGGTATATTCCCGCCTTACGGCCCTGCATACGCAAGTCGGTTACTTTCAAATGAAGTCGGATTGGTTCAGTCACAGCGCGGACTGGACAATAACTTCGACTGGACATGAGTCGAGTCATACCTAACCTGGGAAACGGTATCCTCCTCAAGAGTTAAGACATGAGCCTCAAAGACCAGGATGCGGAAAGCTTGGTGGGACGTTCGCGCGGGCTTTTGCCTGAACACCTGGGTCGTCGATATCTGAGAATGTATAGCTTGCTAAGAAGTTCCAGGGTGTTAGCCAAGGGGATCAATCAACCCGTGGACACCTTGGTTGCACGAGCCGTTCCTCTGGAAGAGAACCCCTAGATGAGCAGAAAACCTACAACTAAAGGCGTGAGTAGTCCATATGTGCTTTCCTTTTTATTTTAGATGATGGAGACTCTCTGGGTAATCCCTAGCGATTACTTACATATAGGCCCAGAAGCCTAGCTAGGATTTACATGTAAACCATTGGTCTGATAACTCGATTATACAAGGGCCGCGCTCGTTAGACTGATCGTGTTTGTTAGACGGGGGCGAAATCAACTGGATTGATCAATTGCCCATGCAACTTCAATATGCTTAAAGACTGAATGAGGTCAAAAGGAAAGGAACAGCGAGATACATCCTTGCTAAGTATGGGGGTATAAAGCTGGAGCATCTCCGATTGGCTCGCTGTAGCCTTCCCGATAACGGAAAGGGGAGGCATCGCCGAGATCAACGATATAGAACGACTCCAAAATCTCCAATTCTCTATCTCCTACCCCACTTGTTGATATGGCGCCAGGACGGTAAAGCTTCTTAAATCTTCGCGGCAGCGTCCGTACAGCAACGACTCTAACCCTCATCCCACACACCTCTGACACGACCAGCATGGCTAACACTCAATCAAAAGCCCGCGTCCTTGTCGTTGGCACGGGTGGCATCGGATGCATGTGCTCCTACGCCCTCGAGCAAGGCGGCAAGGCAGATGTCACAGCCGTCCTGCGCTCCAACTACGACGCGGTCGAGAAAGGCGGATTCGAGATCGACTCGGTGCAATACGGGAAGATCTCGGGGTGGAGGCCGGCAAACAGTACGTCCAGCTCACTGCAAGCCCACGTCCAAACTCTCCCCAGCTAATCTTTTCCTTTACAAAACCAGTCCGCAGAACCATCCCCAACATCGCAGAAGAAAACATCCAACCATTCGACTTCATCCTCGTCACCACAAAGAACACCCCAGACGTCCGCCCAACAGTCGAAGAGATCATCGCGCCAGCAGTCACACCATCCCACACAACCATCATCCTCGCCCAGAACGGCCTGAACCTCGAGGGCCCGCTAATCGCACGCTTCCCCTCAACCCCGATCCTCAGCAGCGTCGTCTACCTCGGCGCAACCCAGCAAGCGCCGGGTAAAATCCTCCACGACGACCCAGATATCCAGCGGATCGGGGCATTCCCGAACGCAACCTTAGACCCTGGCGTCGGCGAAGACGCCGCGAAACGGTGGATCGCCGTCTACAACCCCACCAACAAGCTGGAGACAATCTACGACGCAGACGTGAAGCGCGCGCGGTGGCGCAAACTCGTCTACAACGCCTCGTACAACCCCGTCGCTGCAATCCTGGGCCTGGACACGCCGCGCATGCGCGCAAGCAGGCATATCATCGACGACTTGGTCCGCCCGATCATGCGCGAGATCATGGCGGCCGCCGAGGCGTGCGGTGTCTCTGGCTTCCCCGAGGATCTGCCGGAGATTGTGATCCGTGGGGATCCGATTGATACGGCGTTCAAGCCGAGTATGGCGCAGGATGCGGAGAAGGGCGGGTTCATGGAGATTGAGAATATTGTTGGCGAGCCGTTGAGGGAGGGGGAGGGGCGGGGCGTGGCGATGCCCACGCTTCGGACGGTTTACGGGTTGCTGAAGGGGTTGCAGCTGAAGGTTAAGGAGAGTAGGGGGTTGTGGGTTCCGGAGTTTGAGGAGGGGCATCCATATAGATAAATAGCCTTTGGTCTGTCCGATGGAAGATCATAGAATTGAGAGATCATGATTTTATATAGGGCGTGGCTCCTGTATGTGTGTTCGCCGGTTCGGCTTTCTAGGGTTTGCAATGTATGGTAAAACGTGAGCGGCATGGCGTCCAGCCATGAACCGCAACACCATCGGGTTTCAGCTGTAAGATACCTAATCCCCAAGGCTCTTTTAGCATTTTGACTTGGCGTACCGAGATGCAGCGCTTCCCCAGAATTGGCACTGGCGGGCATGGTGCCATCCAAACCCTAATGTTCTGGTGTTCCACCCATCGTGGGAGGGTGGGCATCTAACGGCGCCTTCGATAGTCTAGAACTGATAGGATAGGGCTTTGACAGGGCACCGAGATACTCATGGTAGACTTTCTGGCGTTTGTGTCCTTCGCTTTCCACGACTCAGGATAATCCGACGGGTGAATGGTCAACAACACCTGATACCTGCAGCGCAGATGGCGTTTCTCAAACCTCCAACACGCATCATTCTAAATAGAGATATGACGGATTCGCCTTGCCTGGTCTTGCCATGAGCCCCTGAAGCAGAACTTAACATCAGCGAAGGAAACCGAAGTCGACTGTGTTTCGTCGATAATGGCGCGCCCAAAGCCGTACGTCACGGAGTCCAGAGGAATCTCCAAATATATATGGATATGAAGGTATCACGTCCGTTTTGTATCAGGAAACCAAGAGCTCGCGACAAAGTACAAAGTGTATCTTTCTAATACCCGAGTTTCGACGCTGTCTGGTTTCCCGCAGACGCCATAAAGAAAACAATGGGGATGTTTCGACCTCGAGACAAGGCACAATGCGGCATGGGGGAGCTCTAACTTGCTATGTATTGGAAGCACAAAGCCAACCACTTGTTCGCTCAGCTCTATACTCGACTATGCCCATGCCGAAGCTATATATACCACGTAGATAGCCACCATGAAGCCTCATAGATATCAAGGAAGAGGAAGAGCAGTAGAGAAGGGCAAGCACAGCGAACAAATATAGCAGCCATGGATTCACAGACAACTATAGCTACTCAACCAGGCACAGCATCGCCGGAAACCATCACCATCACCACAATGCCGTCAAGGTCATCGTCAACGTCAACCCTATCAGATGTGCCCATGCTCAGCAGGTCACCCACACCCCCAAGCGAAGTCCACGTCGGTCTGAACGCGGCGATCGAGGAAGGAGCGGTAGAAAGTAAAGGAGACGAGGTGGAGAGCAAGGAAAACGAGATGGAGTACGAGAAGGGAAAAGAGCTGGAACTGTGGTGGGCCAGCACGAAAGCCACGGACGGGCCGGAGCACTGGGCTCTCTTCGTCCGGCGTCGAGGTACGAACAGCTGTATTCACTACGAGATGGGGAACGGTTACCCGCCAGATACGTATGAGCCGTGGCGCCAGGAAAACATGAGGTTTGATAGTTGGGGCTACCGGGCGAGAGAGTTCATTACGTACATGTCCGAGGAGGATGAGAAACAGATGCAAGTTGAAGTGACCTGGGTTTGGAATGGCCGGTGCCAGAAGTATGTCGTGGACATTCTTCAGAGATTGGAGGATATAGACATGGTCCCAGAGGGGACGGCGGCCAAGTACAGGGCCCGCGTGCAACCCTTTGGGTTGTTTGAGGGTCCAGTTGGGCCAGTTAGGCCTGCGACGTTCAGGGCTTGGGAAAAGATGTTTGGGAAAGAGGAAGCGAAATTGAAGCTGAAGCAATACCAGGGGTGGATCTTGTAAAGCTGGGACTTTGGCTTTGTTCACTGTTGGTTAGTTTGTGTTGAGATAATTAATGCTTATGATTACCAGGACCTCACCCTAATATGGCAGCCATTGGCGAAGTTTGTGGAAGATGATGAAAGCCCCCTCATAAGCCAAGCCATGGCAATCGTGAAGCGCTGTTAGCATGTAGCTCAACGCTTGTTCGACCACAGCCCACATCATGAAGATGTACTTGCGTTGGAGCTTTTCAGTCAACACGGGAGGACGTGCCCACGGGGAGGAAGAAGCGCGAGCGCGGTCAGAAGCCGGCGAAGCAACAACGCTCAAAGCCTCAAACATAGCGCTGGCCACTCACCGCTGAAACTGGGCCTGGCCTCTGCTGGAGGGGGCCGGCGTAGGTAATCCGGGTGTAGCAGAGCACGGTTTGTACGAACCTATTGAACGCAGCTTGGCCGTAGGGAATATATGAATCCAGTTAGTTCATAATGCTGCATTCAGTCACAGCCGTAATGAAAGTAGTGCTTACATTGTTGCCCTCGAGAAGAGCGATTTGGCAAAAGCTTTGCTGAGCTCGCCTGAACCCTTCATCACTTACCAGCAATGGGTGGAGGAAGGGGAAAAGGAACTCCTCTCGAGATGGCGTCTTTCCCATCGACGACATCCTTAGATTGGCCTCAACCTGGGAGAAAGAAGAGTGGCAATATTTCCACAGCTCATGAGTTCAACCACCTTCATTGTGACAGCGAAATCTGAAGAAAGTTGAGTGTTACACTTCGAGTCTGATTCAAAGTATATTTTTGCTCAGAGTCTCCCTGCAATAAGCCGTCGTTGAAAAAGCCAAACTATGAAGGCAGCGACACATAATCATCCATTGATCGCTTTGAATGCTTTGTCCATATCCTTGACCTGAAGCATGACGCATTCCACCATTCGTCTCTTTGGATGCTTTGACCAGAGTTTCAAGTTGATTGGGTCGCATTGAAAGACCCGGGCTAGACGAGGCTCGCCTTCGCTACCTAATGTCGAGATGAAGATTGATAGGCTACGCTTGCATTGACGGGCGACCAGACCGGTCGCTGGGACAAAGGATTCGAAGAGGAGGGAGGCGCTGTGTACGATGTCTCTTGTACAATGCTTCTTTGCGATGTTGAAGGAGCGGGGGAAGGTTGGGCGCCAGCCTCGCTACACAACCATGGACCGATCGCTGGGGCAAAGGACTCGAGGAGAAGGGATCGAAGACAAGCGAGTGACGGTGCACGATGAAATGGTACAATGATTCTTTGGGACATTGGAGAAGGAGCGAGGGAGGGTTGGGCGCCAGCCTCGAGTCAAAGAGCCGACGAGGGGATAAGAGCAGGTGCCTGCAGCATAAATAGGTCCTCAGATTCTTGTTAGGCAGAAGGAAGTACTGTGTTCTAACCTATTGTAACGACCAAACACAACATTCGAATACTCACAGTTCGTCCACCATGGATCAACAGAAACTTCCAGTCGGCGCTGTAACATCTGCCGATGTGGCTCGAATTCTTGACGACGCTAAAGTCCCCAGCCTTCTTATGGGAGATCAGGTAATGGGCTTCTATAAGGAACCTGCCGATTTCGGAGTAAGTTTGGCCCCGCCCCTATTGATATTGCCGCTGCTGCACTCGCTGACGCTTTTCTCCTCGCTGCTAGGACCTGATATTTGTGGTCGAGGATGACCAAGTCGAAGAGGCGAAAGACGCCCTCGATGCCGCGTTTCCCGCGGGATCGAGGAGTACCGGTATCCCTGGTTATGAAATACCGTACGGTCTATGCACTGAGCCCGAATGCATCGAGCTAGAGGAAGACCGGACCATCCACGAAGACTATACGTTTAGAGGCACTCAGGCGCCCAAACATCCCAAGTCAGAACACCACTTCCATACAGAGCTGCAGAATGTCGTTATTCATATTATGCGCAAGACCGATCTTCTGTGGTGGCTGCCGCGAATGACTCTCGATATGCCTGACAAGAACCACGCCTATCTCACCGTTTCAACCAATCGGTGCTTACCACAGCGAGGCGCGAACCAGGATGACGAGGAGGGTGGTCCCTGTGGGCCGTGGCGCGGGCTGTATCCGGTGCGGATCCTGAAGCCGGGTCGCTTGATAGAAGCTCTGTGTTGGCTTTGGATGCGGGACTGCCGTGAATTCGGTGACGGCAGTGTGTCGCGGTGGATTATGTGGAATAGCATGCTCGTGGGTATGAGGGAGCAATGGAAGAAGGCGCAGGGCGCCGGTGGAAAGATTGCAAGCCTCTGGCATACAGCAGCTGATTTCGAGCGGGCTTTCAAATGGCACGGAGGCGAGTTTCCCGATTCCGTGAGGCGCCATCGTGGTTGGGGCGGAAGCCCTTACCAAATTGCTCTTTTGAAGCTCCGAGATAAGTTGATGGAAGAGGGCGGCTTTCCAATTGAGCTGTGCGTTCAGAAGAAGCTCCCCGAATTCGACCTCGCTGATGACGAGAAGCAAAGGTTTCCGTGGCTTGTGTAAGGCTAAGTGTTGTGTTGGTCCGAGATTGCTTTTCTGGTCGAACTCGCGTTATTGATTTTGTTTGGTCTGTTAGCATCCTAATTTTAGCTTCAATGAGACGTCTGCTGCAGCTGCTCAGAACGCGTAGATCAGGATGGTTGGGAATGCATGGTACTTTTCAGTCATAATCCTGTCAGCGTAGAATGCACCTTGATCCATAATCTCGCGATTATCTGCAGGATAGATATGCTTCTTGAGAGAAATTCCGTTCTCCAACTGTCCTGGAGCACAACTTGCCAGTCAGACATACCGTTTCAAACGCGAATTTGATGACAGAAATCGCTGACCTATAGGTCTTTGCTATATGGCTATTCCTGTGACGCTTGGTTGCTGCTGACAACAGCTCAAGGCGTGATGTAAGACTTGTCGACTACTTCAGGAATCTTCATGGGTGCGCAGCTTCTGGTGTCTCATCTGCGAGACTATCGTCATCTTGCAGAGCTGGAGTCTGACTTGGGCTTGTCGTTTCTGACCTAGCAGGAGGGCTTTGCTGCTGGAGACTGCAACACTACTAAGGATCAAACAGTGGGTGAGAAGATGAGCTAATAGGTGAAAAGACGGTCTGGATTTGCAGCCTAGGTGCTGACTGTCTTGACTCAAGGGCCAGTTTAACGGGACTCAGCCGTCGTCAGCTCCCCGTGGGGTGAAACATCGCTAATTCGGGAGTTGGGCAAAGGCCAGGACGGCCCGTTTGCACACTTCCACTCCAAATCAACTCCTGGGCCAGATCACAGGTGACCACCATCAAGGCAAAACTATTGCTGTTCTCAATATTTCGAGGTTGGCATGACTGGTCCAAAAAACGACCTTCCTTTCTATTGAGTATCGGATGGTGAAGGGCCTGGTGTTGTGGTCCCTGGTTGTTGTCCCGGTGGCCATTTGGGCAAACGGGTGCTGGCTTCAGCTTCAGCAATGTCTCACTGTGAAAGTTAAGGCATCCTCAGGGTCAGGGGCTGTTCGCTCTTGGAAGCAGCTGCTTCCTCTTCTCTCGCAATTCTTTTTTCTTCTTTTTTCCCTGGCGGTTCATCCGTTCCCCAGGTCTTCTCTTTCCAGAGTATCCTCTCCCACTGTTGTATCTTCCCCAGATCGTCTCGCTGACAGTTATTCTCTCTCACATCCTTTCCACCTTGCAGTCCTCGTGTCCGACAACGTATTATCCCAGCGAGCCCGCCCTTCGGCATCCATTGATCTCACCACCTGCTTCCCGCACTGCCGTCCCTCCCCAAACCGCGTCCGACGACGTGAGCGCCGCTTTGAGAATAGGTAGCTGCCAAGTGCTATTGATTTTGGAATGGATCCCATCACAGCATTGGGTGTCGCGGCGGCCGTCGTCGCGTTTGTGGATTTCGCCATAACTCTCACAAGAGTCGCGTCACAGATCCATGGCTCCTCCACAGGGGAAACAGCAGACAACGTGGCCAATGCAGAGGAGGCGGAAAATTTCCAAACAGCAGTGTCGGACCTGAAGAAGCTGCACGGTGCAACTTTCTTAGATTCAAAATGGACTGCAATGGTGAGCAAATGCAATGCGGCTTCTGGTGAGCTTCTTGCCTTGCTCGACGATTTAAAAGCAAAGAACCCCAACTCCAAGAGAGAGGCAGGGAGGGCGGCATTCAAGGCGCTTTGGAACAAAAATAGAGTGAAAACTCTGAAGCGAACGGTTGAAGGGTATCGAGGTCAACTGCATTTCCTTATTAGCAAAGACACTCTGTAAGTGGCCCTTAGGTTCTTTTCCAGGCTTGCGGTCACTAACAAGAATCATTCTCCCTAGGCTTCAATCCGACGAAAGTTTCCAAAGGCTCATTTCCTACGCTTGTTCCAATCGAGATAAGCTCGAGGACATGCACAAGTCTATCAAAGCGCTCACCCAAGGAAGAGAGTCGCAGACCCTTTACCCCGAGACAGTGACGAAACTGCAAGAACTATTAAAGAGAGTGACCGACGCGAACGACCAGGCTCACCGATCCAGGAGGATCCTCGAAGCCCTAAGCTTTTCTGAGATCAACCAACGATACGGGGAGATCGGCGCAGAGCATAACGCATCCCTCGACTGGCTGATAAACGACACCGGTCCTCTGGCGGACTGCGATGAAGGCTACAACGAGATGATCGCGAATGAGCGCACGAGGTTCATTGAGTGGCTCAGAGAGCCCGGACAGAGGCTGTTCCAAATCTGCGGAAAGCTAGGGTGCGGAAAGTCCGTCGTGATGAGGTGGGTCTCTGGTCATAGCCAGACCAGGGCGTACCTTACAGAGTGGGCGCAAGCGGACGACAGCCAGATATCCTTGGTTATGGGAAGGGTTTTTCTGAAGAAGGACGGAACAAATAGTCTGCAGCGCAGTCGGAGCGGCCTCGTACGGACTCTCTTGCATTCGATTTTGACGGACTCCCCCAACCTCATCCCCTTGCTCTTCCCAGCAGAGTGGGCAGCAAGTACCTTCTACCATGAAATGTTGTCCTATGATGCAAACAGTCTCGAAAAAGCCTTTGAGACCCTGAAGAGTTCTCCTCAGGTTTACAAGGGCCATAAGATTGTCATCTTCATCGATGGCATAGATGAAATCAACTCCCTGGCCGACTTCAGCGTCACTGATCCGGTGCGTGAGCTGCGTGACTGGGTCAATGGCAACTCGAATGTCAAGATATGCCTGGCATGTAGAGAGATTCCCGTGATTCAGAGGAAGCTAGCAAAGTTTCCACTCCTTCAACTCCATACGGTGAGCCGTGGAGGTATCGCCAAGTTCGTCAGGGATACGCTCGCTGTGGAAATGGAGGACTTGAGTGACGAAGACGAGGACGTGAACGAACTCAAGACGGAAACACTCGCGCAACTGATAATCGAAAAGTCTGACGGCATCTTTCTTTGGGTTTCCTTTATCCTTCGTGATGTGGTAGACGGATTGAACAACGCGAACGCGCTGGAAACCCTCTGGAAGAAGGCAACCGCGCTTCCAAAAACTCTTAGTGAGATGTTCAGAGCGATTCTAAAATCAATCAAGGATGAAGACAAAGTCCAGGCCGACCGATTCCTGTCACTTGTGCTCGCTTCCCATGGGCCGTGCCCGCTCCTACGCCTTTCCCTTCTTGAGGAATACCAGAAGAATCATGATTTTGCGGACGGCCATCTGCCCCAAATGTCTCCAGACCAGCTTGGGAATCGCCTCCGAAATGTCCGGCACCAAGTCAAAGGAATCTGTGCAGGATTGCTGGAGATTGTTGACGATCCACAGCAGCCCGAGCTGACTTTCAGGGCACCTGTCAGATTCGCCCACGGCTCAATTGCCGAGTTCCTGGATGACAGTCCGGAGGATTTTGGCATGATGGCCAAAGGGCTAGACGAGCCATTCGATTCCTTTCGAGCCTTGTGTGAGACCTTCAGAGCTCACAATAAATCTGCTGGCAATGCTTTGGCCAAATACGCTGCCGCGACGATTTGGGAGTTTGATGACGGCATTCCGAGTTTCGAGTTTGACGTTTATCGTTTGCTGCAGCTCAGCAAAATAGAAGATCCGCAGTTTGACTTCAGTGACTTCCTCAAAAAAGCGGTCGATGAGATCTGTGCAATGCACCCGGCCGGAGACACGGCGAGGCGAAAGCTGAGTGCGCGTTGAGGCTCAGATCAAATATCGCGTTAGGGCTAAGCGCCTAGGGAGGAGAAAGAATTAGGGTTGTAGTCGGAACATCATGCTGCGAGCCATCCGTGGCTGAAATAGCCCTAAGCCCAGGGAAGGGCATGAAGACCAAGACGCCGTTGTAAAATCGCTTTAGAGCGTGTTACAGCATGAGCCATGGACGTAGGTCTCAGGGCTAGGTCGACCATGGCCAATCCCATAATGCTTCCATCGGTTCTGGCCCCAAGCTTTAATACCTCCGTGTATATATCATCAATTGGAGGGTCACTTCGAATGCTCTTCACAGAAATTCAAGGTAACCAAGGGTCGGGGAAAGGATGGACCGGGCTAGTGCAGATAATGGCTCATTAGTATGGACAGAATGATATAGCAGTAGGAACAGATCGGCCTTTGGACTCGCCAAGATGGGCGTCACGGATGGTTCTAAGCTTTGTGAAGGTGGAGGTGCAGATCCCGAGCCACCGTCATATAGATCTGGCTGCCGATTGCCATGGTGGAGGTCATGCCTGATATACTTCAGCATGTCCAGACATCATCGTACCCACCCGCTAATTGTGATCTCCACATCCAACCCTGTTCTCGCATGTATGCCTGAGCTAGTACGGCTGGCCTGGGTCGTAATCGCTCTTTTAAACGGACCAGTTCTAATAACACCTAATTCGGACCGTGGCCAGTTTGATATCGAGCAGGCCATGGGAAAATGTCTCCGTTATGCCTTACGCCGAAGCACACGTCAACGGTCCTCAAGGGTGACATCGGCGATTGAATTGGAAAGGGCTTTGTCTTATAAACAGTATCGGACCCTCGCTCTCTTCGAATGGCCGGCGTAGCGAATATTGTAGTTTGCTGCAATAGCGGGGATTTCCTCGTTTCATACGTGGTTATCGGAGAGGTGTATCAAGGACTTAGAAAACGACTATCATGCCACATCACCGTCAGTCAGGTCGAGAGATGCCAGACTATTGAAAGGAAATAATGCCTACCAGGAGGAGCAAGCCTTCATATGGACCTTAACAAAGCGGCGTGGTGAAGGAAAGTTGAGTGGAGGCAGGGATGGATGGCATCCGCGGAAAGGAGAACCCAGCCTATAGCTGTACCACAACTATAGACCACCCACCCATGGCTTGGCTTGGAAATACTCCGGAGTAAAAGACAGTCTGTGATGTAAATCATCCCGTTGCTAGCTGTATTTGGTGATTCAGCCACAGCCTGATGAAGGTAAGGTATCAGCCCGCCCGGAGAGGTAACACATAGAGAGCGTTACCTATAACTTGGGAAGGGACGTAACCTGGCATCAAGCACACGATCACCGCCTATCCAAAGCCATGAAACGTACATAGCAAGACTCGAAAACGGATGTTTCATGCAGATGATCTCCGCATCCATCAGAGCACACTTGCATGCTATTCATTGCCGCTGTATTCCACCCATAGTCATTGACTCGACAACCAAGGCGCCATTCACTCGCCACAGCCGCCAAATGGTCCAATAGCCACGGACAAAGAAGGCACAGGAATGCTGGATGACATTCACACTGAGCGGCAACGTCCAGTGACTTACCCCGCAACCCGATGACTTATAAACCTTGTGCGACCCAGCTGTTTCGTCAAGAGGTCACTGACTTGACTTTCATCTCTTCATCACTGTCTATGACAACTCATCTCTTCTGACAACTCCTCTATCCCCCTTGAATACACCAGTTGAGAATCCATCAAGATGTCTGCACCCCAAGTCGTCCAGAGCATCTCCAGCGGTCCCGCTGGAGGATGGTTCAGGACCCAGCTCGCGACCTTGCGAAACCGCTTCGTCAATACCGGTATGTCCATTTGCCCATCCTTTATCCCCCTCGTTTTGCATTCTAACAACAAACAGAGAAGCGCCGCCAGCGAGCCGCCCTCGTCGGAACCTCCTTCGTCGCTCACCGTCCTGTCTGGATCACGGCTGGAACCGGAGCATACACAACGGCGGTCGCGGTTTTCCTTACAATGAAGATGATGCGGCGGGTGCCTGTGTAGCCCCGCCCGTCTCTTCCTCTTCGCCATACTTTACTTCAAGACGTGGTTGAGCCTAGATCTAGAGGCGGAACTGGACTGTCTTTGATAGACGGCATCATTTATTATTACAACTTATTTCATTCGTTCTTACGGATACGGATGCGGATTCATATGGGCAGCACTGGGACGGAACAACCTGATGGGAACGGAAGTCATGGGAATGGGAATCATGACGGCGTTATTTGTTTTTGACTTTTCTCTACAAACATACTGAAATGGATAAATGAAACTTCATCTTCATAAGGATAGCCTGCTCAGCCTCGTAATTCTGTAATCCTTGGAGGGGCAGCCAAGAGTACCCCGTACTCCCAGCAAGGGGCAAACTCGTGACCTCATTCCGTATCAAACGCGACCAAGACACCAGGTTACACCCAATACGGAGTAATCCAATGCCACTCGCAAAACGCAAGGGAACCCAACTCACCCAACCATATAGCAAGCGTAATAATGCCCGGCCACCTAAGCATGAATCACATCTCGCACCTCAGGCCACTCATATCGTCGCGCGATGCGTCAGCGGCTGCGCGTTCCAGGGATGCGTGCGTGGGCTGATTCGAACGAGACTTTCTCCCTCGAAGTATCCTAGGTTCACCTTGATCAAACATACTGCCCAGAACAATACCGTATGTGGTCGAAATGACATCTCCATTAGGTTATCATTGTGGACCGTGTGGACCTACCGTCAAAGCTTCAGCGGGCATGCCATTCCTCCTTCTGGGGCGCTGGGGCAGGCTACCCCGGATCCACGAGAGGTCTCCACCGGCCATCGCTTGAAAGTGGGACTTTTCAGCTGCCACTTTGTCAGTGTCAGCCCACGGACCGCCGGCCTAGCTGCGTTCGTCAAGGAGGAATGGTTGGCTTAGCAATATCCTGCGGTCATTGGACGGATATGGTGATGGAGGGTACCCCGCTTCTCAGCTGTCGAATGAATAATCTCCATTGCGTCTGACCCCGGTTTCTTGGCGCATCCCCGCGTTTGGTGTGACGAGCAAGCTGGGTATTTGCTCAGGGGTGAAAGTTTGATGGTTGATATGACTTATGGAACTAAAATCTTCACTTTTCAATGGTTCTTATTGTCATGGTAAATATATACAATAAAAAATACTTGGTTAACAAGTATTAACAAACCCACTCAACGGCCCTTCCCCCGCGCTGAGCCCGCCGACCACCACCACCACCACCACCGCGGCGGCTGCGGCCACCCGGGCATCTCCCCTCATGCCGGCATCGGCATAGCTTGCAATAGTAGCGGCATTCCCCCTGGTGCTCCAGGCCGCGACACCCCTTCGGGCACAGGGCCCGCTCTGCCATCCGTTAGTACCCACAGGCGCCGTACAGTGTCCAGCCACTTACTTTTGTGCTTGGCCCTTTTGGGCGGGGGAGGAGAGGGCAGGGCCGGGGCGGGGGAGCGCGGAGGAGGCGGCGGAGGCGGCGGCGGTGGAGACGGGGGGCCGGCAATGCTGGCTGCCGCCAGCAGCAGGGCAATACCGTCCATGGCCGAGTCGGCCGGAGGGGGAGACTTATCAGGACGTTAGATATACCTCTCCCTATCTCAGACAGCGATCGACATACGCGAGGGGGAGAGTAGGGGGGCGGGGGGCTGTCGACGCGACCCTGGCCGAATTGTGAGTATCTCCGTCTGCTGCAAGGTCCCATCGTATCGGGCGTACCTCGTTGGCCGTTGAGGGAGGGGGGGCGGCTCCCTCAGGAGGGGGAGAAGTCGGAGTCAAGGGAGAGTTTTGTTCGGACCTGAGAGCGAGTTAGGTCAGACACCGTGTTTCGGCCATGTCCGAGTACGCACATTGGTCTGGTAGCGGAGGAGCTTGGCGGGGTGTTGCGGGGGGGAATGTTTGATGAAGGAAAAGAGTTCCGACCATGGTCAGTATCTACTGGGAGTGTATGGAGACGTCTACGTTATGTTTAGGAAGGAGCAAAGCATATCCCGCAGTTCCTTCTTCCAACCAGACCATGGACGGGCATAGAAAGGTACACGCCAGCTACTACCTATCTTAGTATAAGGACTGTTCACTACTGATTCGATGTCTAGGAATATTATTATATAATATAATTATAATCTCATTCCAGGGCTAACTACGGGCATCCCAATCAAACCTTTGGTCCATGGCCTATCGTTGGCGCGTTGAACTGTACCCTACCATCAAGCACTGGCCAAGGTTACGATCACTGGTGCGATTGTGTGGCATTCATGTCAGTATGGTGCATGTCTGCTTTCCTACCATCGAGAACGATTCAAAGCGGCCCCGGGCCAATCGGGTTTCTTTTGTTGACATTTCCTCCCCAATCGCCTAAGTACCCCAAGAGAACCGCTCCTCCTTCCTCTACGGCCAACCAACCTGCAGTACGGATACGCATCGTCTTCTTCGATCCTGACCGACTCCATCGAGTCAATCGCAAGCGACAAGGCTCTCTTAAATCTCTTCCGGTTCTGCAATGCCGGCCGCATTTGCAATCGCTAATACACGTGGATTGCGACAACTGCATTCGCTGCGCTGTTTCGTCCATGGTCTGTTTCTTTCTTTCCCAGTTGTGAGGCTCAGCCTGATCCCAAGTAAGGTATGGAGCATGTCAAGTATGCCAAGTCTTAGTTTCTTCAGGTGCCTTGGGTGAAGGAGCAAGTGTCGCTTTTTTTGTGTGACGCGTCGATTCCTTCAAGAATACCCGACGCACGCAGTCCAGCCGACCGGCGACAACAGCAACCGCCGCCGGACGTGACATGTCGAGAGTCGCGACTCGAACACTTATCCCAACAATAGAAGCATCGAGTCAGCGGATCGTTACAGATCCACTTCTCACTTCCGATGTGATGCAGCTCCGATGGCTGTGACCAATCGCAGAGATACCTGATGGGCTGGCCCTCTTCACCGACGCCTTGAAGGTGACACAGCAGGTTCGGCATGGACATAGGGAAATATTGGCCGGGCTGTCGAACGCCACCCTATAAACTGCGACTGCTGAAATGCCTGAGTTTCAAACTCCTCCTGCTGCCGTCACGGGTTGGGCTTCGCTTAATCTTACTCAGAATCCCGGTGGAGCCTGTCGCTTGCATGAACAGGAACAATGTTTTTGTTTTTCTATGTGGCAAGCGGCCAATCGAACATTGTCGGCTGCATGACCAGGCTGGAAGGCAACACGAGGGGTAAAAGGCTGTCGTACGGTCAGGTCAGTCGGCCAGGATTGAAATATATGGCCATACCTCGGAGGTCTGAGGAGAAACCGGCCTTCTCTTTTGTCTTCGCTCTCGTCGATAACAAAGTAATACTACATCAGACAGCTTTCTTTGCCCTCTCAGTCAATTGAATCAACCAAAATGGTAGCTCCATCTGAGCCCAAGTCTCGGTCCTCCTCAGGAGAGGACTCCCGCTCCCCCTTTGAGGTCCTGACCACCGCCTTGTCCTTCCCAACCCGTGACCAGGAACAATGGTGGCATACGACGGGTGCATTGCTGGCAGCGATGCTCGCCTCATGCAACTACACAATCGCTCAACAATACCAGCATCTCGCCTTTTACTACAGCCAGCTGATCCCCCGTCTCGGTTCAAACCCGGTCAAGTTCCGCTCCAGCCTAACCGTCAGCGGTCTCCCCATGGAGTTCAGCATCAACTACCAAAAAGACGGCAAACACTCCATGGTCCGCGTTGGTGCTGAGCCCAACGATTCGTTTTCGGGCACGGAAAGGGACCCCTTCAACCGGGTCCCGCCGGCGGAAATGGTGGCTCACTTTACGAGATCTGGGCTCGCGGGATTCGATCCACTGTTTTATGATTTTTTCGAACCGCAGCATACACTCAACGCGGACGAGCAGGTCCGGCTGCCCAAGGAGATCCCGCTTGGTGACAAGATACACTCGCAATTTTCCTTCGGATTCGACTTTAAGGCAGACAATGTCACGCTCAAGGGGTACAGCTATCCAGGTCTCAAAGCCGCCCTGGCCGGCCAATCGGTCAAGACACTCCTCGATGGTGGCATCAACGAGTTAAAGACGCGAGGGCTTTTGGACTGCACCGAGGCCTGGGGCCATCTCGCAGATTACGTCGAGTCGATCAACAACTGGGGCTTTCACAACCTCTTGGCGTGGGATTACGTCGCGCCCGCGAAATCTCGTCTCAAGTTTTACATGTACCTTATGGAGGTCGCGGATATACAGAAGGTCGAGGAGCTCTGGACGCTGGATGGCCGCGCACGCAGCCCCGAGCACCTCGAGGGGTTGGAGTATTTGAAGAAGCTTTGGGACGTCATTGACCTCAAGAACATCGGCAAGAGAGACATGCCCCCGAATGCGCATCAGATCCCCGAGGGTGTGGCGCAGTTGTGCTGGAACTACGAGATGACGGCCACCAATTCGCTGCCCATCGGCAAGCCCTACTTCCCGCTGCAGGGTGTCAACGATGCGGTCTGTATTCAGAAGATCGTCGATTACTTCAAGCTCATCGGGTGGGATGACATGGCGGCTACGTATCGGGACACGGTGCAGTCGTACTAGTATGAAGTCCAAGCCTCTTCCTCAATGATAGGCCGTTGCTAACTTTCTTTCTCTCCAGTCCCGGAGTCGATTTGTCGAAGACATCGAGCTTGCTCATGTGGATTTCGTTCACGTACTCGGAGAAGACGGGCGTTTACTTGAGTATTTATTATCATCCTTCCCCGGAGGTCAGAGCCGTTGAGAATTATGTGCCTTCCCTAGAGCCTAGTGCGTAGCCCGTGGTTTTCTCTTGCCCTGTCAAGCTTTTACTGGATATAATTTCGCCTTTTGTGTTGTTCGCTTCAAGATATATATCTGCTTCAATTTTCTCTGCTCATAGACTTCCCTCATTCTCCGAGACAAGTGTAGTGTCTTACAAGCTTAGATCAAGACCTAGTGACCTACATGTAGCCATTCGATGTACATACCTAGACCTCGAAATCCCTCCCCTATCTCAGAGTCAAAGAGTTAGGGCATGCGTGGGTCCCTCAACAAGAACCAACGATTTCTTCAACTCTTGGCAAATCACGTGAACAACCATCTCCGCGGCGCCGAAACCCGTGCCCCATTTCCCTTAGCACCCCGCCATAATCCTTCAGACTCCAGAGAATGCGATTGCGAGCGGACAACGCCCGGTCCCAACGAACCGGCGCCCCCGATTACGATGACCCAAGCTTCTGGGACCGGAAATTCGCGACCGGCCAGGATGTCGGCGAATGGCTGAACGCCGGCGAAATCCTGCTGGACGCTCTGATCTCTTTCCTCGAGACCCGGTCGGCCGCGGAAGCCGCGAAAGCCGCACCGCGAGTCCTCCATCTTGGCCCTGGGATCTCGAAGCTTGGAGGTAGAGTCCGCGATGCTTTTGTCGCGCGGGGATGGAGGGGAAGTGGGATTGTGGTAAGGATCTCTCCGATTCTTTTGGCTTGGCTAGGCTTTGGCGACCGGTCGACTGAATTGACGCGTTTCGTTCCCTAGAACGCCGATTTCTCCTCCGAAGCCGTTCGTCTCGGTCGCGATGGCGAGAGGACACAGGACACCGCGCACGCGATGCACTGGGTACAGACGGATCTCCGCTTGTGGCTCGATGTTTCGAAACTCGGCCCTCTCGGTCCCTTCGACGCGATCATTGACAAGAGCACGAGTGATGCCATTGCGACGTCTACCCCCGTGACGCTGAACACCGACCCATCCGAACCGTCGTCAGTCTGCCCGATAATCCAGGATACCTTTACAAACGCAAAAGAATCGGATGGAGACGGAGAGATAACGTTGTCGTCGGTTGAGCTCCTGGGTTTGCACCTTGTACCCCTGACGAAGAAGGGATCGAGGTGGTTTGTACTCTCGTACTCGGCCTTCAGGTTCGAGGATGTGCCTTGGCTCTTTGAGTACTGGGAGGTTGTTGCGCGGATGCCCATTGAAGCGCCTGGTGGTCTGACTGCGTCCGGGGCGAAGGCGCCGGCCGTTTATCATTGGGTTTATACGTTGCAACGGAGGTAGATTGCCAGCGCTTAGCAGCTCGCCAGGACTAGGTCCAGACCCTGGTTGAGGAGCTTTGGCTCGGTATATCTCAGTGGAGACAGATTGCGGAGCGAGTTGGCAATCGCTCACGGATTAGCAGTCGCCGATCGAGATTACGTATTGGCAATCATGGACAAGGACTAGAGTGCAGGTCGCATCGGTCAGACCCTTGTAGCATGGGCCGGCTTCGCTGAGAGCGAAGCATGATGGTTGGTGACTCTCCCGCTCGCCAGAGTTGCTTTCCCGCGCTGTCCAATCATCTAAGTATAAACGTCGGTCCCCGCCTGCACACAGCCTTTTTCTCCATTAAAGACGCCCATCCCCATTATTCTTGTTCTTCTCGAAACCGAATTCCGACATTCTTTTTTTGATTCTTGCCCAAGGCTCAAAGCTGGATCGATGTGTGAGCTTGAACAAGGATCGTCGCCGGAATTTGCCAGGTACGTTGTGGATACGCTCACGGAGTAGACACAGGGTTATCGCTAATTCTGCAATCAAGGTCTTTGCCCCTTTACCACGGGCCGTGCGTCCTCATCACTATTGGAGGGTCGACCCATCAGGTGTCCAAAGCACTCCTCTGCCAGCATTCGCCCTATTTCACAAAAATGTTTGATGGAAATCTCAAAGAAGCACGAGACCAGTCCGCGGTGCTGGAGGAAGTTGAGGGCGTTGTCTCTAGCCAGAGCTTTGATATGCTGTTGGAATGACTATACCTTCGGCGCTATACAGTCCGAGGAGAAACCGAAGTTGAGAAGATCTCCGGTCTCATCGAGTTTGCAAAGTTTCTCGACATGGTCGGTGTCACCCAGGCCGAGGCGTCCGTGGCCGAGGACATTAAAAGCGTGATTGCGGATGCCTCTTCCAATCTTTATAGCTCTGACAATGATCGAAACGTTCGTCATGTCTTGAGTGAGCATTTATATTCCGCATCTGATCTCCCTCCAGGACATCCTGTGCGGCACATACTCGCAACTGCCGCAGTCGAAAACTTTCTGCTCTTTGAGACATTTAAATTCCGCGCTGAAATCCGAGACCTGCCAGGTTTTACGGGCGATCTCTTGGAAGTCCTGAGGTCTCCTTTGTTCACTGTTAAATTAAAAGATTATTCTTCCCTGCAGGTGCTCTTTAAAGAGCCAATACGCGAAAGAGAAAATGTGTTTTTTGTGCCAGAAACTCTATAATAATTATTCACGGCCTTCAACACAATAGCTGCAGGCATTAATTAAGTTATATTCTCAATTCATTGGGCCAATCTAGTGATGTTCTCCGAATGGTGAAGCCGATGTTAATAGAGTTGTCGGTGCTTGTAAAAACAAACATCGCAAGTGGCTGATCTAGGCAGCCTAGCTTAATGCCTACCTAGTATTGCAGATTTTGTCTAGTTTCTTTTAGCCCCCACTCATGAGTACATCTATAACGGTGCGCAATTGGCACCCTAGCTTCAGTTGAATCTCCAATTCATCAAGTTGTCCCGTAATGGAATATACAACACAAAGGGAAAAGCGTTTGTTCCAAAACCTACCCACCAGAATTTTAATCCATGATACTCTCCTACCTCGACGTCCGGGACAAAGTCGCGCTCCTTAAAACATCCCCCCTATCCCTATCGCTCATTGCGGAAGATGGTCTTGACACATAATATTCGGACGCCCAGGGACAAAGTGTGAGCCTCCTATATGCAGCAACACAAGAAGGCTACGAAGCAGCAGCAAAGGTTCTTCTCAACGCAGGCGCAAATCCCAGTATACGATATGCTCCAGAGAGCTGGACGGACACAACACCCCTTCTAAACACCGTAGCCGGCGGCAACCTCGAAATCATACGCCTCCTCATCGCGCATGGCGCGAGCGTCCATGAACATGATGGCGTCGCAAGAACACCGCTCGATGTCGCTGTCCGGATGAATTACGTGAAGGCCGTACAACTCCCAACCGCCTGACTACGACGTCACCTCACCACTTAACACAGCGGCTGAGCTCGGCTTCACGAGTGCTCTGGCACTCCTACTGCAGCACGGCGGCGACAAGGATCTCCCGTGGACCCTGGCGTCCGGGCTCACGCTTCTTTATGGAGCTGCCGCCAGGGGACAGGTTGAAGCTGTAAGACTTTTACTCGATGCCGGTGCCGACCCAAACGCTCAAGTTTCCTTGCATATGGATTGTTCCGACAATAGTACTAGCCACACTAGGCCCGCGCCGCTGCTGGTTTTACAGGCCGTGGCGGAAGCGCGCTTCGGATCCGCGACCCTCTGGGTCCGGAATTTCGCGGGCAAGGCTGGAACTAGCTTCCTGCTTTGTCGCAAGGAACAATGGCGGCCTGGCGAGAGGGAGACGTATGCGGAGATCCTAGGGCTTTTGATTCCGGCCGGTACGGATGTTACTAGTGTTCATCAGGGATCGGGGAGCATGCCGTTGCGTTTGGCTGCTGCGACGGGAAATCAGGCTGCCGTTGAGGTACTAATTCAGGGGAATGTGGATGCTTTTGCAAAGCTTGCAAATGGGGTCGATGCGCTTTATATTGCGATGGGGTGTGGGTATCATGGTATTGTTCGGTTTTGGAGGATGCGATGGAAGAGGGAGAGGAGCCAACCCACATCCAACGGCTCTGGTGCAATGGAGGACGGGTGTTTAGAACACCGTCGATAGCATACTGCTTCCACGAGCTCGGCTTAGAACATGGCCGAAAGCATCTTACTTTGCTTGGTTCAACATGATGCACCTGCACCTAGAGGGCTGACAAAGCAGATGTTCTACTTGCACTAGCCGAAGCCCGAGGCACTCTCAACTGCGTAGGCTCTTAGTCTGTGACTCAGACTAGAAGAGAAGCAGGAGAATGCTGGATTATCCTCCGGAGAGGAACACTTCAAGAATGAAGAAGTATACCCCGAGGGGCTGGAGTTGGCCGGCCTTGAGGGCGAGCCTCAAGGCCCACCCGGGCATAAACCCTGTGTGCAAAGCACGAAACCACAAAAACAAAAACAAAACGCAAGGAGATGTTGAATCTCAAAAGCAGAACGCCAAAACGCTAGAACTATCTAAGCTAGAGACCGTAACCTATCGACCGTGAAACTATTCTAAACTATCTAAGGAGGAAGGAGAGAGAGAAGGAGAGGGCGAAGGAGAGGGAGAGGAGAAAGAGAGAAGGAAAGAACAAGAAAAGAAGGAAGGAAGAAGGAAGAGGATAAAGAAGGGAGAGGAAGGAGAGGAAGAAGAAAGAGGAAGAATGAAAAGAAGGAAGAAGAGGAAGAAGGGGAGGTGGAAGAGGGAAGTTTGGAGGGAGCAAACCGGGAGGGAGAAGAGAAATTTATAGGGGGTTTCGCGGTATAGTTCCGGATTGCCACCCAGTGCTGACAGATGACCAAGCATTATTAATGCTGATTCTGTTGCTAGAAGGGTCCCTCGGAGGATGGTTGCGGTCCATAAAAATGGCTTGGCTTGTTGATATACTTCGGCAGCCGGATTAGATCTGCAACGGACTGTCATTGGCTGGGCTGTGAGATGCATAACCCGAGATGCGTGCACTAAGCCTGGTGACAAATGTGCCCTGCATAAATGCTCAGGCTGCAGCGGACTGCCAGGCGTCAACTTCAACAATCTACCTGACAAGTTCCCCACATCATAGGCACCAGAATGCTGCCTTCCTTCAATCTTCGACGCCCTCATTGTCATGTCGCGCTCTCAAAAGATTCTGCCACTTGGACTGCTCGAACCTCGTATTCACAAGGCAGCCATTGGCGCCTGGCGCCGTGTTGGGCTGATGAGGGGATAAATGGCTGGAGCATCCCACCATAAGCCTGAGCGACATGATAAATAGCTAACGGCACAAGAGACCTGAAGTCAACTTCATCTTCTTGTTCAATCGTTGATTGCCATCAACCATGGCACCGCAGAATTCAGCCCTCTCGCAGACCCTTGAGTCGCTCACGCGCAGCAAAATCCGCGAGCTGGAGAAACAGCGCTCGACATACGAGGCTCGAAAAGCATCGATCCTCACCGAAGCTGACGACCAGCTCGACCTCTTCTCGCGGGTTCGTGTCATCCTCACCGGAACCAAAGCCATCCATCCCACTGCGTCAAGAGACACCACGGTCGGAAACATCGAACGCTGGCTGGACCAGCACCGGTTCGATCCCTCCATTACGGATGGCATGCTCCGCGAGTATGAGATCGACCTTCGGGCTCGCTTGGACGCACATAGTCGGAAGTTGAGCCTCGCGGACCTGTACTCTCGGCTGCTGACAGAGTGGACGAATGCTGGTGAGGTTGGAGGTGGAGACGGAGTCATTGATGAAGAGGAGTATGCGGTCATTGATGAGCGACAGAAGCAGCGATTGCAGCAGCTTGTTGACCAGTTTGAAGAGACAGTCTTTACTCCGCTTGAGACTAGCGCCGAGGAGATTCATGCGTTCTTCGACGAGCTTTTCCCGGGCGATGAAGAGCTGAAGCAGTTGCAGGCGCTGAGAGAGAGGATTGAAGAGAATAGCCGGGATATCTTTGAAACCGACGCTCCATTCGATCGGGAATCCCTTACGGCAACAATCAAAGGGCTTTTGACAGAGGACATCCTGAGCGAGGAGAAGCAGGGTGTTCTCAAGGACTTCCTGAAGAACGATGTTGCACTGACTGAAATCGCGGATGTGTTGAACATGCGGTGGGCGGACTTGGAGAATTGGGACTGGTTTGCTGAAGACGAAGGTATTCCGGTTTTACCTCGACAGCAGCTGAATGGAAAGTATCGCATTTGGATGGATGAGGATGTCCTGCAGCTCATTTTCGTGCAATACATCGGCTTACGATTGTGCAATCTGCTCAAGAACCAACTGAAAGACTTTATCCTCTCCGATGGCGTTTGGAATTGGGCGGTCGCGCCGCCATTCACCGAACATGACAAGGAACGCCAGATATACTACCTTGACAGGTTGTCAAGAGGTGGGCCGGAGAATGCTCGAAAGTCGGATTACCTCGAGGGGTATTTCCTTTGCCAGCTGCCGCTTGAGCTGACAACTTTGGCTGATGGAGGCGCACCGTATGACGACGAGTCTGAGGATGGACAGGAGAGTGAGGATATTTGGAGGACCAAGAGTGAGGTGATTAAAAACCCAAAGCAACATTTACTCCGTAAGGTTGCGACCGAAACCCTTATCCAGAGACATATCTACGACGAGGCGGCTGTGGTCCAGTCCGACCTCCGCTGGTATGCGACGGGACTCCCACATAGCACTATTTTTGCCGTGATGGAATACATTGGCCTGTCTGAAAAATGGATCGTCTTCTTCCGCAAGTACCTCGAGTCGCCGCTGAATTTGGATTCATCTTCCGAGGGCCGCATGCCGATGGGTCCGCGAACTCGGAAGCGCGGAGTGCCCATGGCCCATTCATCTGAGAAACTGATTGGGGAAATGATCTTGTTCTTCATGGATCTTGCTGTGAACAGAACAACTGGGCTTCTTCTCTATCGGCTTCACGACGACCTCTGGCTCTGTGGCGAGCCAAGCAAATGTGCGCATGCATGGGAGGTGATGGGCAAATTCGCGAAAGTTACCGGCCTGGAGTTCAATATGAGCAAGACTGGGTCGGTGTGTTTATCCGACCTGCCTGATCCTGTAGTTGAGGGTCGGCTACCCAATGGGCCGGTGACTTTCGGCTTCCTCAAGCTGGACCCCTCCGGCACATGGATAATTGACCAAACGCAGGTCGATGCTCACGTCAAACAACTCAAGACCCAGTTGGACAAGTGTGATAGCGTTATGGCCTGGATCCGGACCTGGAACAGTTGCATAGGCCGGTTCTTCAAAAACACATTCGGTCAACCAGCTGTCTGTTTCGGACAAGGCCATGTCGACATGATACTGTCCACATATAGGGCAATGCAGGAAACTTTGTTCGGCGACACCGGCACAGTCACCCAGCACCTCCGCCAAATGATCAAAAACCGCTTCGGCGTCTCTGACATCCCAGATGCCCTCTTCTACTACCCCGAAGAGCTGGGCGGCCTGGGCCTGCGCAATCCCTCGATATCGCCCTTCCTCGTCCGCGACGCCCTACACACCTCACCCCTCCAACGCATCCTCGACTTTTCAGCAAACGAAGTGAAACTCTACAACAGCCTCAAGAAGGAATTCGACGAACTCCCGCAAACAACCCGCATGACGCGTTTCGCACACGCCAATAACGGTATGGAGCGCCGCTTCGTTCCCCGTGCCGAACGCGACACGTTCATGTCATTCGAAGAATGGTCCCGCTTCCGCTGGAGCCAGAGTACCCTGTTTCGAACGCTGTATCAGGACCTTCAGGAGGTTCCCGAACCTGACGGGATTGATTTCACGATGGAAATGTCGAATGCGCTGTTTGTAGCGCTGAACTCGGGACAGGTTAGGGCGTTGGATCAGGAGGTGAGGTGGATTCTGCAGATGTATGCGCCGGAGGTGTTGAGGGATTATGGGGGTGCTGCGCTTGTCGATCGGAAGTATTTGCCTGTTGGCGTTATGGCGATGGTTAAGGAGAGGAGGGTTAAGTGGCAGATGGTTCTTTAGTATTATTTGGCCTATTATCTTGTATCTTCCCTTTGGTCGTGTGATACTTCGAAGTACTTGCTATGTTCCTTTCTATATTTCGTCATGAAAATATTGATTAGGGCATATTAATGGGGAATAGACAAGTAGATAGAAGTCCGCCATTCTATGAGCGGACTTGATGCAACACATCACTTCGCCGCTGGTTGGAGTTTGGCACGAGGTGCAATATTATTACTGTGAAGAGGTCCAGGACTAGGAGCCGGCTGTGTCAGAGAATGGATCGGGGAGGTGCGTAAGGCTGAGGGTACGGCATCTTTGTTTCTGAAGCGTCTTCGAGGTAAGCAGTCCAGTAGAAAAACATTGTTCAGATAGGGTATCCCTTCCTGGCCGTGCAGCGTAGCTGCTGGCCTTGGCTGGTACCATTGGCAACATGAGAAGCCTCCATGTTACGCATAAGTTCTCAATGATCTCTTGGTATTTAGGACTATTCCACGCTACCCCAAGCAGAGCGCTGACTTCCACTGAACCAAGACAGAATATCTCAACCCTATCGTTCTCCAACATCAAGTATCCAATTTCGTTACCTAGATCCTGCTAGTCTCTGATCCAAGCATCAGATCGAGCGGGATTTAATAGTCATCGCCGGAGTGATAAATCTCAAACATGGCCTCAGCACTCTCACCGTTTTTCAAGCAGCCCGTTTTCTGCCATGGGGGTCGAGCAGCACCCAAGGACAGCATCATCTGCGTAGCGACTTCGGGAATTTCCTTCAACAACGCGTGGAAGTCTGGAAAGACACGCAAATGGGTCACATTGTACGCCGCGTACTGAGCCAGCCACTTGGCCAGCTTGTCGTCGAGAACAAGCTGCGTGAATGATATACGCAGCGCAGCGATGAAATCCTTTTTCCACTCTGGTGCAGTGAGGTAGTTTATCTCCATCAGCATGGCTGTTGCTCGATCGAATGCGAGACGTCGGAGGTCGCGGATCATATAGATCCTGGCGAAAACGTAGAGGTCAAGGTGCGTCAGCAAGGAATGACTCTGTATGTTTCGAGTCGGGGTGGGGGGCGAGCAAGAGATGGAGTCTCTTCTACGCTTGCCTCTGAATGAACCCGCTTCCTCTGCCTTTCGCTTGAGAAGGAATGGTGTCAGTGTGGTGTTGTTGGGTTTGGGCTTAGTACCAAATCTGTCAAGATCGAAGAGCTTGTCGATGTTCGGCTGGTTGACTTGGCCGTCGGCGATCTCATCCTTTTCTTCTTGTGCTCCTTCAATTGTCTCTGGGTAGTGGCCAGTGTAGGCCCACTGAATAAACCGGGCGAGAGTGGCCTCGGACACGTCCTGGAATGTGTAGACTCTCTTCTTTCCCTCTTCGAACCCGCTTTCAAAGGCGGCAGCGATAGGCTTTGAGGTCGAAGCTAAAAGCTTGTGGTGGATGTGGAGGGGTTGGCCGGCTTCTGTTGCTCTGAGGGAGACGGTTTCCGAGCCTAGGAAGCTATTACCGTATAGGTTAGAGTGGTGGTTAACATCATAGCAGCTCTTTCAGTCTCACCTAGAGTACGGCGCACTCGCATTCTTTGCCATTTCCGGGGTGGACTGGTCGGTTGCAATGAGAGGAGAGAGAAGGAGACGGGGAGACGAGTGTTGCTTGTGTCTGCAGGGACACCTGGAGTATGCAGTATGGTACCGTACGGTACCGTACCGTATCGGGCTTAGCGCTGGCTGTTGACATCCACCTGTGGCTACCTTTCACCAACATTCGTGCCTACCTACTACTCTGCGCTAGACTATGCCGAGCAACGAGCTCTCTTGATGCCCATTGCGAAGAGGTCGGTCATGATGCGGGAGCATGCACTGGTGAGTCTCTGCCCAAGACGAAATACGAAAAACGGCCATCCCACGATTATCAAGGTAAGGACCGTGGGTCTTCCACCGGCCGCCAACGTCCCAGGCTTTATGGCATTGTCTTCGTGGATCAAAGTGGAATGGGAACAGGAAGTCTCTGGATTGCTGAGTTTCTCAAGATACGTCATGGAGCTTTGTCCCATTCAGTGATGCTTATAATCTGTCAAGCAGTATCCACCCCCAACAAACATTGTGATATTGAAGTAATATGTAGGCAACCATAACGATACTGGAAGCACAACACATCGACCAAGTGATCAAAAACAACAATAACCGGCCAAGCGAGGATTAAGATCCCACAGAATCACAACTCAGTCACTGCCCAGGTATAACACTGCGATGCAATCCAACAACGCTCATCAAGGCTTGTCGGAGGACGTTCATGTACGGTAACGGCCAATTTGAGAATTGTCGGGTGGGCGATGCTGAAACATCGTCAAGCGGCGGGCTGTACGGTGGTGGGCGTTCGACTATTTTCCTTGATTCTGCCTGCGCTTCCGGGAAGCTTCACCAGCATCGTGCATAAGTTTGTCCTCCGTTTCAGACGGGAGCTTAAACTCTGTCATGCTACCGGTCTTAGGCTGAATCCCCCTTTGTTTCTGCGAGGTGGTGCCCCGTTCCGAGAGTCTCTCGTGGTTGTCTTGGGAGATGTTCATGTTGAACTCGGTTTCCTTGCGGGACATGTTGTTGCTGCAATCCATGGGTCAGCTTTTATGCAACTCTGCGGAACGGTAGCAGAAGGTCATGGAGTGACCGACCAAGGGTGTTTTTAGTTCAAGTGCTCAAGGAGGTACGGTATTGATGATAGAAGTCTCCGATTATGTGGAGAAGGGGGCGAGAGAGAAATGATGATGTTTTGACTTGTGGTTTGTATGGAATGTGTGCGAGGGTGATTGCAAGAAAGGATATCTTCGCAGAAATCGCGAGCCTTTTATGCCCGAGAATCACCAAGGTCATACTCGCCCTAGGATTCTGTCCGTTAAGCGCCCCGTCATTGATGACCCTCGCATCCCCATCTTTGATGCTGTTCAAATATGCCTTACCGCGGCCCCTACTGTTTTGATCGGCCTATGGGATTACAAAGAGGCATGGCCGCCAGCGGGGATATGAATGAGGTTCAGAATCAGGATTTTATTACTAACTCCGCCATAGTCGGCGTGTATTGATTGGTAAGTGGATGCCCTATTTCGTTGGTGGCACAGGTTAACTGCGTCGTCGGCGAAACCATAGCATCCTTCTTCTACCGGAGCCTCGTCGTGCACAGACGCTCTGGAACTACACAATCAGCCTGTATACGCTATCATAGTACCATCCCAATTCTGGACCAGTCATTTTCGAGTTCGCGCCCGGCGCCTGGAGCGAAAATGCGATGATCGCGAAATTTTACTGGCCAGGGAGCAGCGATGGCTTGCAGCCCCATATTGCGGCGCAATTGCGGCATTTACGCCAGGGCTTGGCTTGAGCAAGTGCTTCATTGCCTACTATTACGAAACCGCGACCTCCGGACCACCCTCCATCACCCCGCACTGTGCATTCTTCCTGTCCTTCTTTGCTGCGATTCCCGGGCTAGGCTAGGTCAAGGCAACGGGGTTTCGGGAAGTACACTAGACTACCATGGCGGTCTTGACGCATGCATAATGACATATTGTGAGTCAACGTACTCCATCACAGATACTAACAGAAGTCCTCGATTTGGCAGTGGAACCTGGAACAGGCCAAGCGCCCAGTGCTGCGGCAGGCTTGTACATGGAAGGTGAGTGTGCCTTGATTTCCTCTGCTGTGCCTGTACGTAAACTGACACTTGCAGTCGCCGAGGATGAAACAACCATGCGATAATCCAATGTCTGGCCCAGTTGGTACTTGCTCCTTGTCGTGGATTGGTTACCAAGTCCATGGTAACCAGTTACCTGCTTACACTGGCCTTCGGCGTCTAATGCGGACTTTGCTGTTGCTCTATGAGTCATGCATGATTATGGAAACCGCCCCGTTGGATCTTTAGCGTGAAATGGGAGAACGAACGAGGCCCAATGCCCTGTCTTTAAGTCAGGTATATTGCTTGAATCAGCCTGTTGCCTAATTGGTCGCTACTGTGATAGATCTGCGGTATCTGACTTGGCAAGCCTGAAGAGGATTAGATTGGCCCACTGGCACAACGTGATCCGACCGCGGCGCCTAAATCCCTTACGTTGTTGGCGTTGACGGTCGAGACTTCTTTACCCACCCAACCTCTCCACCTTGGGTCAACAGGTAGAGCCTCGCTAAGAATAGTTTGCGACTCAGTGAGTGGGCGGTGCAGCGCCTAAGGGTCATTCAAGGCGACCGGCCTTCGTTGTGCCCTGCTGCTTTCTCCGCCCTGGCTTCATGCTGCGCTTCCTCCCACCTTGAAGATATACACAAGAGTCCAGTAGACACTCACTCACTACTTTGACAACGACGGTATCAAAATGGCGCCGATTACAGCTCAGAATATGGAATATGATGATGCACTCTGGGCCAAGTCAGACGAGATGCTAGAGGCATGGAAGGACAAAATTTTCAAGCAGGACGTTTTGCGTGAGGTTGGGCGGTTCATCGCTGAGCGAAAGGGAGGGCTCCCTGACGAGCTCTTTACTCCTCGGCGAGGCGCATTCAACCTATGTTTTCATATGGCATTCAAGAATGGGAGCGGGGCAATGCTACGATTCCCGATTCCAGGATCATCGATGTTCCCGGAAGAAAAAGTCAAACGCGAAGTCGCTGTTATGCAGTTCCTAGAGTATTTCACCTCTTTTCGTGTCCCTCATGTCTTCCAGCACGGATGCGCGAAGGACAGTCCGGTGGAACTCGGCCCATTCATCCTCATGGAATACATCAACCATGAGACCAACTTTATCAAGCCCCTCAATACGCCCGGTCTTACCGGTGCTGACAGGCCAATCCTGGACCCGAATGTCGAGGTTGAAACTCTGGAAAGTATCTATGGCCAGATGGCGGATGTTATGCTCCAGATCGCAAAGCCAACATTTTCCGGAATCGGCTGCATCGACAAGGCAAACCCGGACGACGAATTCGACGATACCTGGATAGCCAAACACCGCCCACTCACCTTCAACATGAACGAGCTGGTGCAGTTGGGCGGAGTCGCGCCAGACCAGCTCCCGCAGCATCCCTTTGAAACTGCCTCGTCCTTCTACCAAGCCCTAGCTGAACTGCACATGGTCCACCTCGCCTCGCAGCGAAACGACGCTATCGCATCAGCAGAAGACTGCCGCCAGAAATATGTTGCGCGTTGTCTGTTCCGCAAGATCGCCTGCGAGCATAAGCTCAGCCCAAACGATGCCGGGCCCTTCAGGTTATTTTGTGACGATTTCAGGCCTGCAAATGTGCTTGCAGGGAAAGGCAACCAGCTTGCCGCGGTCATTGACCTGGAGTATACCTACTCGGCACCGACGGGTTATGCCTATGATCCGCCTTCCTGGTTGCTACTAGAACAACCAGAGTCATGGGAACCAGGCTTGGACGACTGGGTTGAGAAGTACGAGAAGGTGCTCCCGACTTTCCTGAAGGCGCTGAAAGCAAAGGAAGACGCTGGGATCGAGCGAGGTGTTCTCAAAGAGGAGCATCGCTTATCGCATCATATGTTGAAGAGTTGGGAGAGCGGCGACTTCTGGGTCAACTATGCCGCCAGAAAGAGCTGGGCGTTTGATTTGGTTTACTGGGCGAAGATCGATAGGAGGTTCTTTGGCGAGGGGGATATCGAGGATCGTCTGAAGCTTCTGACTGAGGAGGAAAGGGCAGCAATGGATGGATTTGTGGAGATGAAATTGAAGCAGAAGGAAGAAGGTGGATTGGGGGACTGGGATGGTATACAACAGGCGTTGGAAGAGATCGAGAAGCAGACTCTAGCGAATTCCTAGATATTCTCCACCAATGCCATCGTACCCTCCAGTGCTATAGACCGTGCCGACGTCCTCCTAGATCCGAAATACATGGGCCTCCTCAGGCCGAACCTTACTCCCGCACAGTTTCCCCCAGCACCCCTCAATCCCCTCCTCCCCAGCAACACCGCCGCCCCAAACAAGACGGAGATCCGGTGCAGCAGCCTCCCGATTCTCCAGCCAGCTATTCCACCTCTCCTGGACGCCGCGGTAGAATTCTTCTGCGCCAACAAGCTTAATCGCCTCTTCGTACGCGGGCGACGTATTCATCTGCACTCTGTTCAGGGATGCGAGCATCGCCTGTTCGGCCATGATCTCGTCGAAGGAGTAGACCTGTCACGGTTAGTTCCAGACTAATCTCACCAAACCAAGTAGAGGACATAGTAGTGAGCTAACCTTCTGCTGCCCCCCAACCGCAAGAACAACAACCTCCACCCCCTTTAGCCTCTCATTGCCCCTAATATCCTCAACAACACCCACCAAAACCCCATCGCGGCTCCCAAAGTCCGCGACAACAACTCTTTCGATCTTCGTCTCAAGCTCAAGCCCCGCAATCCACTTCCCCGCCAGCTCAACATCCGAGTACGGCAACGTCCCAACCGCGAAATTGGGACTGCCCTTCGCCGCCGCTTCAGAGAGTGCATCCACCGACGACGTGAACTGCAGCAGTCCGAGCGGTTCCGTCCCCGGCGATCTCGCAAAGAAATTAAACGCCGTCGAGCGCGCGGTTTTCGTGGATGCGCCCAGGCTCACGAAGATGCTTTTCGACAGGTCTGCGTCGGAAGCTTTCCATTCCAGCGCTCCGGGCTCGCTTGGGTGGATTGCCGGGTGAGACGCTGGGTCTGGGGTGAACATGTACTCGGCCAACAGGTATCCAGCAACGAAAATCGTGCCTACGGCTGCGTCCCAGCCAAAGGTGCTCAGGTCGTTTCCCTGGGTGTCGAAGACGCGGTAGCGGTTGTAGAGCGGGAGGACATCTTTTCGGTGCGCCGAGACCTCTTTGTAGTGGCCCGGGAGTTCGGCGGGTGTTAGTGTTAGATCAAAGGCGTGGGATCCTGTTGGCCAGAAGCCCCAGAGGATTGTGCCGGGGGTTAGGGAGGGAATCGTGCTGTCGAGGACGGTCGCGAGGCCCCATGCTGGCACGATGCCGTAGTCCGAGGGGTTATTGTAGGGGGGTGGGAGAGTTAATGGGACGGGGCAGGTGTCCCACCAGTGCATGTATGTGCCTAGGAGGGCGTAGGAGAGGTTGTTGGATGTGAGACTCAGGAGGGAGGAGCGGATGCGGACGGAGGAGGGTTTTAGGGGGGAGTCTGAAGGGGGGACGTCGATTGTCAGGTGTTCGGCGATGTTCGCCTTCGAGATGAGGTGGATTGACATTTTGATTGTTGTAGTGTCAGCCAAAGGTGGAGTTTGGTGGAGTTCTTATTTGTCAACGCCTCCACATGCCGCGTTAGTATAAAAAAGTAAGGCGCTTAATACCTTACTATTCCGGTAAAGAAATTAGGTTATTAATAAGTTTTTAAAGGCTTAAAATATTTATATAAACCCCTAGGTAGCTTTAGCTTTTAATAAATAACTTACCTTTTTTTTTATTTTTTTTTATAATATTTAATTAATAGCTTTACTAATTAATATAATATATAAAGGGCCTTATAGTTATAAGCCTAAATATTAACTTAATAGTTTAGCTTATTAAATTTTTACCTTTTTTAAATATTTTAAAGTTATTTATACCTTTAAGTATATGCCTTAAAGCTATACCAAGCTATTTTATAGTTAATTACCTTTTTTATTAAATTAAAATAAATATTAATTAATTCTTAACTTTTATACTTAATTTAAAAGTTATTATAAGCTTTATTAATAATATTATAAATATAAAAGTTATTTTTAAGTCCAGGAATAACTAGCTAGCTTAGTATAGCTAAATTTTTTACTTTACTTAAATAATAAAAGTTTAGGAGTTTCTTAACCTAAATATTTTTTAAAAAAAAAAAAAAGATTTTTTTTTTTTTTAAGTTGCCTTTTAAAAATGTAATTAAAAAAGTATTTAAAATATATAATAAATATTAGCTTAATACTAAGCATTATTATACTAAAGTTTAAAAAATAAATAAAGCTATTTAAAGGACTATTACTATTTTTATTTAATAACTTATTAAAAATAAACTTATTATAAAGGTTTTAGCTAAATTAAAGCAATAGTTTACTTTAACTAATTTTAAAACTAAACTAAAGGCATTTAGTAACTATTTTATAGCCTTAAACACTTTAATTTAATAAGGCAAGATTAGTAATTAACTTTAAAATTATAAAAACGCCTATTAAAAGATTAAACACCTTAATTAACCTAAATTAAAAAATAAAATAGCTAATATAACCTTCCTGCGGATAATTAGCAAGTATTTAAATTTTTATATAAAATAAAATACTAACTAATTAAACTAAAAAGGTGCTAATTTAATTTCTTACCTTTAGTTTATATTTAAATATTAATAATATTTTTTTATAATTAATAGCTTTTTTTAAAACTTTACTAAAGTGGTGGCCTTTATAACTTTTAATAAAAAATTAAATATTTTCTTTAAAATAGCACTAACTAATAACAAGCCTTTTTATTTATATAGCTATTTTTAAGCGGTAAAATAGTATTAGCACTTTATATAATTATATAAAAAGCCATGGTATAAACCTAAAAAAAAATATAAATAAAAAGGTTAGTAAAGCTCTTAATAAAAATAATAAATATAATAAAAAATTTTAAAAGGTAAGGGCCAAGAATAAATAAATTTTTAAAAATAAAAAAAAGTTAAAAAAAAAAGCTTAAAGAGCTTTTCTAGCTGCTTAGGCTATAATAAAAAAAGAATATTATAATTACGCGCTTGTTATAAGTATTTAAAGTAATTTAATACTTTAAAATACCTTTATTTTTAATACTAGTGCCTTTATTTATATTTATAATAATTTTAGYTATTTTACCTTTTTTAATTAATTAAAAAAAGGTAATATTTAAGTAAAAAATATAACTATTATTATTTAAGGCATGGGATTAGTACTTTTTTATTTTAAGGCTTTAAATAATAAAATAATATTTTTTACTTTTAGTAAAATAGCCTTTATACCTAGCTTTTATATTAATATCCTAGTAGCTAGGCCTTTTAAAAAAGCTGGATATTTTTAGGATTTTAATACTTTAATTATTAAAAACGGCAAACTAGTATTTTATTTTAAAAATTATTTATTTAGCCTTTAAATAGTTAAGTTTAAAAAGAACTTAAAGCCTTAAAAAAAGGCTAACACTTTAACTTAATAAAAAGTTAAGACTTTAACTTAAAAAATTTATATTAAAAAAGATTTTAAAGCTTTTTACCAGCGCCTAGGCTATATTAGTAATAAAATACTTTAATACTTATTAACTATAATTAAAAAAGTTTAGATTACTAGTTTTTAACTACCTTAGTAATATAATACTTATAAATATAAATAGGCCCCTTAATAAATATTTAAAAGGTTTAAAAATCCCGCTACTACACTATTTAATTAAGTTTACTTTAACTTAATTTTTATAAAAAAAGCAATAAATAAAAAAAAATAAGTAACTTACTTTTATAATAAAAATACTAAGTTTTACTAGGCCTATGTCCACCAGGAGAAAAATAGGTATAAAAATATTATTAAGTAATATACTAAGCTTATTTAAACCTAGTTTAATATTACTTTTAAGGTTTTTTTTAATAATTATAAGCTTATACTTAGTAATAATATTCCTAACTTTACTATATTTTAAAGTATACTTTAGAACTAGTTTACTCCCTATACTTTTTTTTAAAATAATATAGCTAAGCGCTTTAGTAGTATACTAATTAAAAAAGTAAAAATAATAGCTTTTTATAAAAAATTTTTTTTTAATATATAGCCCTAGGTTATAAAGACAGCAGCTTATATTAATAATTAAATTTTTATTAAGCTACTAAATTAAAAAATATTATAAAAAGCACTTACTAATAAAAAACCCTATATTTTTAGTATTAAAATACTGGGTTATTTTGCCTGGGCAAGATAATTTTAAATAAAAAATTTTTATAAAATAAAACCAAAGGCTTTATTAGGATACTTACTAGGTTATATTACCTTAAATATTTAGTAAATTTAGTTTTTTAAAAAGCAGCTTATACGTGCCTGTAAAAATATTATTTTTAATAAGTTTAAATTATATAATTTAAAAAATCCTTTTTTTATTATTAATATTAAGATTAAGTTACTAAAGCCTCCAGGCTAAGTTTTTAATATCCCCTTTTAAAACCGCGAGACTAAAGAAATTAACCTTAACCTTAATTTTAGTAAATTTTTTAAATAAAAAAAAAATAAGGGTATTTTAAACATAAATAGGCCACGGGTGGTAAAAATCTTAAAAAAAAAAGGTATTAGTAATAGTGGTAAGTATAAAATAAAAAATAAGGCTTAAAATATTACTAGTAAAATTAAAAATACTACTAGTAAAAAAAAGGCCTTTAATTAATTAAATAAGTTTTTATACTTACTAACTTCTAAGGCAACTCCCAAACCTTATTATTATAAAAAGCTTATATAAAACTTGGCCTTATAAATAGCTTTAAAAGCCTATTTAAAAAATTCCTAGTAATAAATTTTACGCTTTTAAATATTTTAATATTTTTTTATTAATTTAGCAAGTAAATAATTACTTAAAAAAAATAAATAAGCATGCCTAGCTTTTTTTTTTTTTTTACTTAGCCTTTAAGCTTAGCGCGCTTAAAAGGTGGAACTTTAGTAACTTTAGCTTTTTTTTTAAAAATATCCAGGCGCAGGCATAAATAATATAATACTAATAATTATATATATAATTTAAATTTAAATAATACTCCCTTAAATAATTTAAATAACCTTAATTATATTTAATTTACCTTTTTTATTCTTTATTAAAACCCTGTAAAAAAATAGCTTTATTAAAATAATTTACCTTTTTTTTTAAGCGCTAAAGTAATTTTAAAAATTATTTATTTTATAATAAGTTTTTAAAGGCTATAAATCTTAAACTAGGAGCTTTTTATAAAATAAAAGTATAAAAAGTAATAAATAAATAAAAGGCAGGAATAAACAAGCTAATTTTTTTATTATAGGTTTTTACCTATAAACTTAATATTAATAATTACTTTATTAAGGCTAAAGCCTGAATTTATGTGCGCAAAGATTTAAAACTAAAATTTTTTAAAAAAAATTAAGTAGTAACTACCTTAGCAAGGGCCTTTAAAGCTCTTATAATACTTATAACTACTTTTAATCTTAATTTTAACTAAAAAAATATTATTAACGCGTTTTTTAACACTATTTTTAAAAAGGTAATATATTTTTACTTTTTAAATAACTATAAGCAGCGGGGTAAGTTACTAAAAGCCCTTAAGGCTATTTATAAATTTTAAAAGTTTTTATACTTTTAGTAGCTTAATTTAGCTATAATACTATAAAAATTTAAATTTACTATAATTTTTAAAAAAAAGTGCCTTTATATTAGTAAGTTTATAATTTTTTTAATTTATATAAATAATATTATTATTATAAACCTTTTTATTAAAAAAGGCCAAGCTATTATAGCTATTTTTAAAAAAAAATTAGTAATAAAGTACAAGCTTTAGTATCTTAATAAAGTAAAATAATTTTTAAAAGTTTAAATTATTTAAAATAAGAAGAAGTATAAGGTTTAGTTATATTAAAACTTTTATATTAAAGTAATTATAAACTAATTCCACCTAAATATAATAATTTAACCTTTAAAAATATCTTTTTTTTTTAATAAGCTTTATTTAAACTTTAGTACTACTACACCTTAATAAATTAAAAAAATAAGGTCTAAAGTTAACTTAGTTAAATATATAAGCATGCTTACTTATTTAAATATTTTTTATATTATTAATTAACTATTAAAACACCTAGTTAATCTAGTAGATTATTATTAATATATAGTAAATTAACTTATTTTTTATTTTTATAACACATGCTTTATAGCCCTTAAATACTCTGGTTTAAATAACTTTAAAAATAAGCTTATTTTAAAGGCATATAATCCCTATAAGACCTACTTTAATATAGCTTTTATTAACTAATTTAATTACTTTTTTAGTGTAGGCTATATCTACAAGCTATATAATAATTTAATTAAATAAAAAGTTATAAAGCAGTGCTTAATTATAACTTTAATAATTAAAGTAAAATTACTTACTTTATTTAAGGCCTTTAAAATAACTTATTAATAATACTAGGTTTTTAATTTAATATAGTTTAATTTTTAATATTATTTCTTAGTTTAATATAATAATAAATAAATTATTAATATTTTTACTAGCCCTAATATTTAGTATTAATTAAAACTTTAGTATATTAATATTTATAACTTATAGCTTTAATAAAAAGTATAACATAAAAACCTTAAGATTAAATAAATTTTTATTAATTAAATAATTATAAATAGCCTTACTAAGCTATTTACTAAATAGTAATACCATAAATTTATTAAAATACTTAGTTTAGTGGATATTTCTAGCCTTATTTCTGGTATTTAATAGGTGTTAAGGGGGTGTGTTAGCTAAAGGTAAAGTTTAGTAAAGTTTTTATTTATTAATACCTTTATATACCGCGTTAGTATAAAAAAGTAAGGTACTTAATATTTTATTATTTTAGTAAAAAAATTAGGCTATTAATAAGTTTTTAAAAACTTAAAATATTTATATAAACCCCTAGGTAGCTCTAGCTTTTAATAAATAACTTACTTTTTTTTTTATTTTTTTTTATAGTATTTAATTAATAGCTTTACTAGTTAGTACGGTATACAAAGGGCCTCATATGTAGGCTTGAAGTTCTTGTTTCCTTTGTTTTGCGGCGTCGAGGTCGAGAATATATAGGATGGGTCTTCTTAACGCCGCTATTGTCCGCAGCTCAGCCGCACCGAGTCACCGTCAGCGCTACCTAGACAGTGGACGCCCCGCTAGGTGACCTCAGGTGGAGACCACAGTTAGGGTCGACTAGGTCACGCGGGTTAGGTATCCAAGGCTAACTAAAAGCAGCTAGTATAAAGCGCCTTAGTTATCTAACCCTTATTTTTTTTTAATTTTTATTTTTATACTATTAAATATTTTATTATACTTTATAAAAAATAAATAATTACCTAAGCTAGTTTAACTAGTTACTAACTAGTTTTTTACCTTACTTAATTACTAGTTATTAACTAATTATTTTATAATATTTTAATTATTATAGGCTATTAGTGCGGTAAATCCTAAAATTAAAAATATTAAAATTTAAATAAATAAATCCTAACTTATTAGTAACTAGTCCTTAACTAGTTATTTATTAATAATTATAAATAAAGGGTAATTACTATATTTTTACTAACTTATTATATTAAGTAATTATAATAATAAAGCTTAAAATATATTATAACCTGCTTAAATATTTAAAAAATAGCCTAGGTAATATAATATATATTATTTTTATAAATAAGCCTGTTATAAATATTTTAAAAATTAAAAAAATAGTAAGTATATATATATATATATATATAATTAAAGCTTAACTAGTGCCTAACTAGTTACTAACTAGTTATAAATTTAATATAAATATTATTAAAATATTAAAAAAAGTATATTTTTAACCCTTATTTATATTAAATATATTTTTATATTAAGTATTAATACTTTAGGGTTTAAATATGCCTTATAATTTATTTAAATATTAAAAGCCTTTATTACTTTAAGCTTAATAATAATAGCTAAAAAAATATTTAGTAATATTAGGCTTTTTTTAAGGTATATAAAATTAATAAAAATAAAAAAAATATTATTAAATAAGTAACATGTTTATAACTAGTACTTAAGTAGTAATTAATTAATTTTTTATTTTAATAACTATTTTTAAAGTATAAGTAAGTTATTTAGTAGTAATAAAAAAGCATTTTTTTATTTTATATTTAATAAGACTTGCAGGTCCTAAGTTATTATTAAAAAATTTATAAGTTTAAGTTTTTTAAATATATAACTAGTTATTAACTAGTTAGCTACTAGTTAGGTATTAATTATACCTTAGCTTTTATAGCCTGTTATAATTAAAACTAAAAGTTTTTAAATAATTATTACTTTATATTTTTAATATTTAAATAGGGAATAAATATTAATTATTTAAAGTAATTATTTAAAAAACCTAAGGTTTTTTAACCCTATAATTATAGTATTTATTAATTATTAATATTAAAATATTTAAAATATTATAAGTTTTTAAACTTATCTTTAATAGGTTTTTAACTAGTTACTAATTAATTAAAACCTTTTTTTATAATTAATTATATTTTATGGAACCACTAGGATGCCAGGTTAAATTTTAAATTTTTATTTTAAATAATTTTAAAAAATATTTTTTTATTTTTTTATATAAAAAAAAAGCATATATACCCACCACCAGCACCGGAAAAATTACCTTATATATATTATAAAAAGATTTAAGCTATTATTTAAAATATAAATAATTTAAATTTTATAAAAAGTAAGTATAATTTACTAATTATTAATTAATTAGCTATTAATTATTAATTAATTATTTTAGGTTAACTCCTTTACAGTCCATAGGTTAATAAATTTTATTAAAAATATAATATTAATTATTTAGGTAATATTTATTTAGTATTTATTAATATAAATTAAATATTTACTATAATAACTAAGTAAAAGCTATTAATATACTTATATAATAAAAATATTAATAACCTATACTTTAAAAAAATTTAAATTTTAAAACTATAGGTAAGTATAAGTATTTAACTAGTTAATAACTAGTTACTAACTTATTTTAGGCATATATTTAAAATATTTATTTATATAAAGGTTTTATAATTATTATTTATACTTTTAATAAGTAGCTTAAACTTATATAATTTTTAAGTATTTTTAAAATAAATATATTTTATAAGCAGGTAAATAATAATAGCCTTAATAAAGTTATTTTTACTATATTTTTTTATAAAATATAATAAAGGTAGGTTAATTAACACTTATTAATAACTAGTTAGCTACTAGTTCTAACTAGTTATATTAATTATTATATTTTATTAAGTATTTATAAACTAAAAATTAAAAGATGCTTATAAAATCTTATTTATTAAGGTTTTTAAATTATTTAAAGTAGTTTACAAAAAACTAGCAAGGTTTTAGTATTTTTATTAATAAGATTTTAAAATAATTATTATAAATATAAATAAAGATTAAATAAAAAATATTTTTTTAATATTAATTATTAACTAGTTACTAACTAGTTAGGTCTTAGTAAATATTTTTAAAGTTTTAATTTAAATAACTAGTTTTATTAATAATAGCTTTATAATATTACTATTTTTTATTAAGTTTATTTTTTATAAAAAATTAAAAATATAATTAAAAATAATAATATACTAGCTTATAGCAAGCCTTATTTATACTTAATTTTTTAATAAGTTTTATAATATTATTATATTTTTTTAAGTAAGTAACTAGTTATAAACTAGTTAAGCACTAGTTTTTAACTAATTTTTTTATTAATTTATTTTAGTACCCTAGGTTTTATTAAAAGTAAGGTAGTGGGCTACTTATAAGGCTATAATAGTAATTTTTATTAATTTTAATTTATACTATTTATAAATACTATATATATATTTTAAAAAGGCTTATTTTTATATTAATACTAGCAAGAGTACCTACTAAAAATTATATATTTTTATTAAAAAAAAGCTATTAATTATATAAGCAATAACTAGGTAAGGACTAGTTTATAATTAGTTAATATTTAATTATTAATTAATTAACTTAATACTTATATTTTAAATAAATAAAATATATCTTAATATAATACCCGGGAGATATATAATATTATATATAACTTTTAAAATAATAATAAGATAGCTTAACTTATTTTAAAGCTATAATAATAATATAAGTTATATAAAAATTTTTTAATTAATTTTTTACTAAACCCTAACTTATTACTTATTAAACTTTAACTTATTACTAATTAATTATAGTATAAAAATAAAAATAAAATATAAAAAATAATATAGCCCTTAATATAAATTTTAAAAAAAAAGCTTTTACCCTAAAATATAAGGTTTAGGTAAAATTTATATTATTTTTTAAAATTTTAAAATAAAGCTATTTTAAATTAATTTTTAAATTTACTACCTTATAGTAAAGGCTATAATTTCTAAGCCTTAGGTATTTTATTTATAACTAGTTATAATTTAATTACTAACTAGTTAGGTTATTACCCTTTATAATAAAAATAATTATATAAAATTAAGCTAAGTTACAAGCCTAATTAAAATTTTAAAAATAATTAGTTATAGTGCAAAAGCAGTACTTAAAAAATTAAAAGTTATTTTTAAAAAATACTTTAAAATAATAATTATTAATTAATTAAAAACTTATTACCCCCTAGTTACTTTACCTACTAGGCCTAAAAAAATAATTATTTAACTTATTATATATAGGCTTAATTAATTAAGCACTAGTTTTATTTAAAATTTAATAAGGCTTAACTTTTTTAATAACTAGTTAAAAACTAATTATGCCTATGCTTAGCTTATTAACTAGGTTTTTTTTTATAATTAGTTAGGGACTAGTTAGTCCACCCCTAGCTTAATTTTATTAATTATTATATTTTTAGCCCCCTATAACTTTATAAATTAGTAGGTTACTATTATTATTACTAGTTTTTAATAGCTTTTTTTATAATAGGGCCTAGTTACTAGCTTACTACCTACTTTATCTTTATATTTATTACTAACGCCTAGCACTTACCCAACTAATTATTAACTAGTTTATAACTAGTTTAATAAAAATATTTTTTTTTATTTTTTTTTTTCTTAATTTATCTCTTAATTTATATTTAAACTATATTATACTTATATATAAAATAAATAAAATAAATAAAATAAATAAAATAAATAAAATAAATAAAATAAATAAAATAAATAAAATAAATAAAATAAATAAAATAAATA